>NC_084555.2:2107500-2122500 GCF_033978685.3 Nerophis lumbriciformis
AGGCAGATTACAGGCACATGAAAATACAATCTAGTTAATTAATTATGTAACTTTTAGGGGTGGTGGTAGGTTTGAACAGGAATATTGATGCAATATTTTGATATCATGGAAGAAAAACAAGTTATGATACAAACCCCAAAAGCAGTGAAGTTGGCATGTTGTGTAAATGGTAAATAAAAACAGAATACAATGATTTGCAAATCCTTTTCAACCTATATTCAATTGAATAGACCGCAAAGATAAGATATTTAACGTTCGAAATTGGAAAACGTTGTTATTTTTTGCAAATATTAGCTCATTTGGAATTTGATACCCGCAACATGTTTCAAAAAAGCTGGCACGAGTGGCAAAAAAGACTGAGAAAGTTGAGGAATGCTCATCAAACACTTATGTGGAACATCCCACAGGTGAGCAGGCTAATTGGGAACAGGTGGGTGCCATGGTTGGGTATAAAAAGCAGCTTCCATGAAATGCTCAGTCATTCACAAACAAGGATGGGGCGAAGGTCGCCACTTCGTGACTTGCGTGAGCAAATTGTCGAACAGTTTAAAAACAACATTTTTCAACAAGGAATTTAGGGATTTCACCATCTAAGGCCTGTAATATCATTAAAAGGTTTAGACAATCCGGAGAAATCACTGCACGTATCATTGAATGCCCTTGACCAACATCCGTGTGTAAAGGATATCACCACATGGGGTCAGGAACACTTCAGAAAACCACTGTCAGTAACTACAAACCCCGTTTCCATGTGAGTTGGGAAATTGTGTTAAATGTAAATATAAACGGAATACAATGATTTGCAAATCATTTTCAACCCATATTCAATTGAATGCACTACAAAGACAAGATATTTGATGTTCAAACTCATAAACTTTTTTTTTTTTTGCAAATAATAATTAACTTAGAATTTCATGGCTGCAACACGTGCCAAAGTAGTTGGGAAAGGGCATGTTCACCACTGTGTTACATGGCCTTTCCTTTTAACAACACACAGTAAACGTTTGGGAACTGAGGAGACACATTTTTTAATTTTTTCTTGTGGAATTCTTTCCCATTCTTGCTTGATGTACAGCTTAAGTTGTTCAACAGTCCGGGGGTCTCCGTTGTGCTATTTTAGGCTTCATAATGCGCCACACATTTTCAATGGGAGACAGGTCTGGACTACAGGCAGGCCAGTCTAGTACCCGCACTCTTTTACTATGAAGCCACGTTGATGTAACACGTGGCTTGGCATTGTCTTGCTGAAATAAGCAGGGGCGTCCATGGTAACGTTGCTTGAATGGCAACATATGTTGCTCCAAAAGCTGTATGTACCTTTCAGCATTAATGGCGCCTTCACAGATGTGTAAGTTACCCATGTCTTGGGCACTAATACACCCCCATACCATCACAGATGCTGGCTTTTCAACTTTGCGCCTATAACAATCCGGATGGTTCTTTTCCTCTTTGGTCCGGAGGACACGACGTCCACAGTTTCCAAAAAAAATTTGAAATGTGGACTCGTCAGACCACAGAACACTTTTCCACTTTGTATCAGTCCATCTTAGATGAGCTCAGGCCCAGCGAAGCCGACTGCGTTTCTGGGTGTTGTTGATAAATTGTTTTCGCCTTGCATAGGAGAGTTTTAACTTGCACTTACAGATGTAGCGACCAACTGTAGTTACTGACAGTGGGTTTCTGAAGTGTTCCTGAGCCCATGTGGTGATATCCTTTACACACTGATGTCGCTTGTTGATGCAGTACAGCCTGAGGGATGGAAGGTCACGGGCTTAGCTGCTTACGTGCAGTGATTTCTCCAGATTCTCTGAACCCTTTGATGATATTACGGACCGTAGATGGTGAAATCCCTAAATTCCTTGCAATAGCTGGTTGAGAAAGTTTTTTCTTAAACTGTTCAACAATTTGCTCACGCATTTGTTGACAAAGTGGTGACCCTCGCCCCATCCTTGTTTGTGAATGACTGAGCATTTCATGGAATCTACTTTTATACCCAATCATGGCACCCACCTGTTCCCAATTAGCCTGCACACCTGTGGGATGTTCCAAATAAGTGTTTGATGAGCATTCCTCAACTTTATCAGTATTTATTGCCACCTTTCCCAACTTCTTTGTCACATGTTGCTGGCATCAAATTCTAAAGTTAATGATTATTTGCACACAAAAAAAAATGTTTATCAGTTTGAACATCAAATATGTTGGCTTTGTAGCATATTCAACTGAATATGGGTTGAAAATGATTTGCAAATCATTGTATTAAGTTTATATTTACATCTAACACAATTTCCCAACTCATATGGAAACGGGGTTTGTACAATTTTACAGCAGTTTATGGATTTATTACATTGTAAGGTTTTTTCGCGAGGAACCGTGAAACATTGTGAGCATTCAAATGCAAAATTCTAGGCTCCTTCATGTTGCTTATAAATGAGACATTTTTCAAGCTGGCTGAAATAATTTATTTGTGGATGTAGGGCCGGTTTTTGCTATGGGCAATGTGGACGATGGCCCAGGGCACAATCTATATGAGGATGTACGCACACACAAAAAAATCCAACAAGACTCGCCAGTTTTCTAGACTACCGCCGCTCATTTCCAATCAGTGGCCCTTTTTATATAGAGAAGGCGCTACATTTGCTCCACGGGTAAAGGCAGCAATTTGCTGGCCTTTCTTTCTAAAACGAAGATGTAATATTCTTCCTTTTCCAAGAAACGCCTGTGGGGCAGGTCAATAACACCTAAACCCATCTCACCAAAGGGCGGGCACACTTCCGCCTCCATTGTATACAGAACTCGAGGCGTACATAAGTGTACCCTTCGAATAAACCAGGGGTCTGCAACCCAAAATATCGAAAGAGCCAGATTGGACCAAAAAATGAAAAATAAAAACCTGTCTGGAGGCGCAAAAAAATTAAAAGCCTTATATAAGTGTTATAATGAAGGCAACACATGATGTAAGTGTCTATATTAGCTATATTAGCCTACTATCAAAGGCTGAAGCAAAATCTTCGTTGACAGAAATGTTACATTTTCATTTTTATTCTACACATTTTTGCAACATTGGAAAATATTAGTAAAATGGAGGCTTCTCACAGGGTGAGATAACTTCTGGAAATTACCGACTCAGAATGGCCAAAGGTATAGATGTTGTGGAAGTTGCGTCCTCGCAGTCCCACTGTCAGACACGGCACAGGAGCCAAGCGTGCAGGTTTTAACAAGGTTTTAATGATCATATGTTTAAACAAAAGGTTTTTCAGCCACGTCCGTGTCCTCTCTCCCCTCCTGCTCCCGGCCGCTTACTGTTAAAGACAACAGATTAGATTAACACGTACCACCTGTGAAATCGAATCACCTGCCGGCTGTGTCTCGCCGTCAGCACTGCCACGCACCCCCCGTCTGATGGTGCTCTGTCCTCAGCGCCATGGACAGAGGCGGTGACCTTTGCTCCTGCAAGCAGCGCTCGCCACACCTCCCCCCACGGATGTGTTTCCAAGTTAAAGGAAACGGCAGGCTGTCTTCTTCTTCGCCATCAGTGTGTGAATGTGTGAATGTGGAAAATAGTGTCAAAGCGCTTTGAGCACCTTAAAAAGGTAGAAAAGCGCTATACAAGTAAGACCCATTTACCATTTACCATTCTTCTAATGGATTTATTACAATCGTTGCAAGCTGGGTAACGTTTGCTGTGGTCTGGAACAACATGGCACACAAACAACTATGAGAAATGCAGACAATATTACATGCAGATAATGTGTCATGAGACATGCAAATATAAATTAAATACGCAAAGGATATTAGTAAAGGAAATTAAATGAGCTCAAATATAGCTACAAATGAGGCATAATGATGCAATATGCACATACAGCTAGCCTAAATAGCATGTTAGCATCGATTAGCTTACGGTCATGGATTGACCAAATATGCCTGATAAGCATCCAGAAAATCAATAAAATCAACAAAGCTCACCTTTGTGCAGTTATGCACAGCATAAAACATTTTGTGGACAAAAAAAGGGCAAAGACGGAGTGGCATAAAACACGTCTTTCTGTGGCAGCTTTGGAGAAAGTAATACATGTAAAAAAAAACTATGATGAGTTCAAGGATCGCTTAAGTTAGTAGGACAAAACGGTGCTTGCCAAATCCTCTCATCAGTGAAGCATGTTTAATACAAACAGTGGGATTTATAACAATTAGGAAGGTTTGTGTCATGTTTGTCCTCCTACAGAATATATATTGAAACAAAAAATATGTATTTTTCTTCATCTTTTTGGGATGTCTTGTCTTGGTTTCTTCGGTCTTGTGAATCGCATGTTTTAGTTTGAAAAGTAACTCCTCTCGTTTCAGATCACTTGCCCTTCCTTTTGTGTCATCAGTCTGACGTCATCCCTGACCCCTGATTGTGTCCACCTGTTCCCTGTTACTCTCATGTGTCTTATAAGACCACGCCTCCCTTTGTTCTGTGCCAGATTGTCTCATTTATTCGTGCCTCTCTAGCAGGTGTCCATGCCTTGCCTCATCTGGTGTTTGTATACCTTGATCCTGAATTCCTTCGTTGCTATTATGAGTTTTCTTTTTCTCCTCCTCGGCAGAGTGATTTTGTGTTATTTAGTTTCACAGCCGAAGTGGTTGAGTTTTCAGTTTTTCTTACAGTTCTTTCTTTTCCTCAATTTTTTTGAGTGACATTTTTTGTTAACATTTATTAGATTAGAGACAGTGTAGAAGTTTCATAGCCATTGTTTCTTCCTCCTGTTGGAGCGTTTTTGTGTTTATAATAAGTTTCATAGAATATACGGCGCCAAGTATAGTTTGTTATTGTTTTTGTGTTTCCTCCTTTCGGAGTGATCTTTGGTTGTTCCTTTTTTTTTGGAACCTTTTTCGCCGATTAGTTTAGTTATTGTATATATTGAATTGCCCTGACTCTGGAGGTGGAAGGAAGCTTTCAAAATAAAAGCCTGCCGAATTATTCCCGACTCTGCATCTGAGTCCTATCTTTTGGCCAAGCCTGACATTTTTCCATTTTCACACATCTCTGAAAGAGGTCCAGGGAGCCACTAGGGCGGCGCTAAAGATAGAGCCGCGGGTTGCCGACCCCCGAAATAGATTGTATGTCTACATGTAATCAATTGGGTTATGCAAAAAATGGGAAACAAAAGTCCATGCAGTTCTCTATATGACAGGAGTGCTTGAGTTTGACACCTGTTAGAATAACTTTAGTCAAAGATCCTCTATACGACAGGAGTGCTTGAGTTTGACACCTGTGTGTTAGAATAACTTTAGTCAAATATCCTCTATCTGACAGGAGTGCTTGAGGTTGACACCTGTTAGAATAACTTTAGTCAAAGATCCTCTATATGACAGGAGTACTTGAGTTTGACACCTGTTAGAATAACTTTAGTCAAAGATCCTCTATATGACAGGAGTGCTTGAGTTTGACACCTGTGTGTTAGAATAACTCTAGTCAAAGATCCTCTATATGACAGGAGTGCTTGAGTTTGACACCTGTGTGTTAGAATAACTTTAGTCAAAGATCCTCTATATGACAGGAGTGCTTGAGTTTGACACCTGTTAGAATAACTTTAGTCAAAGATCCTCTATATGACAGGAGTGCTTGAGTTTGACACCTGTGTGTTAGAATAACTTTAGTCAAAGATCCTCTATATGACAGGAGTGCTTGAGTTTGACACCTGTTAGAATAACTTTAGTCAAAGATCCTCTATATGACAGGAGTGCTTGAGTTTGACACCTGTGTGTTAGAATAACTTTAGTCAAAGATCCTCTATATGACAGGAGTGCTTGAGTTTGACACCTGTGTGTTAGAATAACTCTCGTCAAAGATCCTCTATATGACAGGAGTGCTTGAGTTTGACACCTGTGTGTTAGAATAACTTTAGTCAAAGATCCTCTATATGACAGGAGTGCTTGAGTTTGACACCTGTGTGTTAGAATAACTTTAGTCAAATATCCTCTATCTGACAGGAGTGCTTGAGGTTGACACCTGTTAGAATAACTTTAGTCAAAGATCCTCTATATGACAGGAGTACTTGAGTTTGACACCTGTTAGAATAACTTTAGTCAAAGATCCTCTATATGACAGGAGTGCTTGAGGTTGACACCTGTTAGAATAACTTTAGTCAAAGATCCTCTATATGACAGGAGTACTTGAGTTTGACACCTGTTAGAATAACTTTAGTCAAAGATCCTCTATATGACAGGAGTGCTTGAGTTTGACACCTGTGTGTTAGAATAACTTTAGTCAAAGATCCTCTATATGACAGGAGTGCTTGAGTTTGACACCTGTGTGTTAGAATAACTCTCGTCAAAGATCCTCTATATGACAGGAGTGCTTGAGTTTGACACCTGTGTGTTAGAATAACTTTAGTCAAATATCCTCTATCTGACAGGAGTGCTTGAGGTTGACACCTGTTAGAATAACTTTAGTCAAAGATCCTCTATATGACAGGAGTACTTGAGTTTGACACCTGTTAGAATAACTTTAGTCAAAGATCCTCTATATGACAGGAGTGCTTGAGGTTGACACCTGTTAGAATAACTTTAGTCAAAGATCCTCTATATGACAGGAGTACTTGAGTTTGACACCTGTTAGAATAACTTTAGTCAAAGATCCTCTATATGACAGGAGTGCTTGAGTTTGACACCTGTGTGTTAGAATAACTCTAGTCAAAGATCCTCTATATAACAGGAGTGCTTGAGTTTGACACCTGTGTGTTAGAATAACTTTAGTCAAAGATCCTCTATATGACAGGAGTGCTTGAGTTTGACACCTGTTAGAATAACTTTAGTCAAAGATCCTCTATATGACAGGAGTGCTTGAGTTTGACACCTGTGTGTTAGAATAACTCTCGTCAAAGATCCTCTATATGACAGGAGTGCTTGAGGTTGACACCTGTGTGTTAGAATAACTTTAGTCAAAGATCCTCTATATGACAGGAGTGCTTGAGTTTGACACCTGTTAGAATAACTTTAGTCAAAGATCCTCTATATGACAGGAGTGCTTGAGTTTGACACCTGTGTGTTAGAATAACTCTCGTCAAAGATCCTCTATATGACAGGAGTGCTTGAGGTTGACACCTGTGTGTTAGAATAACTTTAGTCAAAGATCCTCTATATGACAGGAGTGCTTGAGTTTGACACCTGTTAGAATAACTTTAGTCAAAGATCCTCTATATGACAGGAGTGCTTGAGTTTGACACCTGTGTGTTAGAATAACTCTCGTCAAAGATCCTCTATATGACAGGAGTGCTTGAGGTTGACACCTGTGTGTTAGAATAACTTTAGTCAAAGATCCTCTATATGACAGGAGTGCTTGAGTTTGACACCTGTTAGAATAACTTTAGTCAAAGATCCTCTATATGACAGGAGTGCTTGAGTTTGACACCTGTGTGTTAGAATAACTCTCGTCAAAGATCCTCTATATGACAGGAGTGCTTGAGGTTGACACCTGTGGGTTAGAATAACTTTAGTCAAAGATCCTCTATATGACAGGAGTGCTTGAGTTTGACACCTGTGTGTTACAATAACTCTAGTTATTAGGGGGGGTGATTTTTTTTGATTTTTTTTTGTCATTAAAAAATACAATCATGTGTGCTTACGGACTGTATCCCTTGCAGACTGTATTGATATATATTGATATATAATGTAGGAACCACAATATTAATAACAGAAAGAAACAACCCATTTGTGTGAATGAGTGTGAATGGGGGAGGGAGTTTTTTGGGGTTGGTGCACTAATTGTAAGTGTATCTTGTGTTTTTTTATGTTGATTTAATTTTAAAAAAATAAAATAAAATAAATATAAATATATACATTTTATTTATTTTTTTTTTTTTTCTTGTGCGGCCCGGTACCAATCGATCCACGGACCGGTACCGGGCCGCGGCCCGGTGGTTGGGGACTACTACTCTATGTGACTCCGGTTGATTGACGGGCAAATGGACAGTGTTGGCAAAAGGTAATGACAAAATTAATGATGTTGAGTCGTCATCTTAATCATGGATCAAAGTAAAAGACCAAAGAAGCCATCAGGTGGTCAGTTTAGAAAGAGAAGAAAAGAAGATGATGAGAAAAGGGCACAAGATAAAGCTATGCAGATTATGCAGAAGCTATTAATTTGACTATTGCTAATATGTTGCGATTAGCCACAGAAGACGACTGTATTTGGTTTTGCTGAACTGGCAACTATAATGATGGAGGCATCATGTCATGCAACTAATTCCCCCCAGAGGCAACTTAGTTTGTGTTTGCAACAACATCTTGAGTCTGGACTTGCCATCATCAGCATCAATCATACAGCTGCACAACAGATTTGGTATGAAGATATAATTGACGACTTTGCATCAAAGAAGGCTAGAATAGTCACATTTTAGATTTTAATGCCAGTTGTTGGAAAAATCTACCACAGTCTGAGCACTAAATTCATATTATGTTAAGTACTTGCTGTTTCTCTATGTACAAAACGGGTGTGTCATCATAACTGCCACTGTTCAGATCTTACTAGGAGGATGCAAAACAAAATATGTGTGTAAAATATGTAATAGTTTACAACGGTTTTGGTAGCTTTCTTCAGCGATTTTTCAAACATGGTTCTTAAATCCTGGGCATAAATCTAGCCAGTAAGCCTCTGCCTGGATGATACAGAAAATATGAGAATGTGTGAGAAAATCAAATATCAAAATCAATAATAATAATAATAATAATGGATTTGATTTATTTAGCACTTTTCTTGACACTCAAAAACTCAAAAATATGACCAATGTACAAACCCCGTTTCCAAATGAGTTGGGAAATTGTGTTAGATGTAAATATAAACGGAATACAATGATTTGCAAATCCTTTTCAAGCCATATTCAATTGAATGCACTACAAAGACAAGATATTTGATGTTTTTTTGCAAATAATCATTAACTTTAGAATTTGATGCCAGCAACACGTGACAAAGAAGTTGGGAAAGGTGGCAATAAATACTGATAAAGTTGAGGAATGCTCATCAAACACTTATTTGGAACATCCCACAGGTGAACAGGCAAATTGGGAACAGGTGGGTGCCATGATTGGGTATAAAAGTAGATTCCATGAAATGCTCAGTCATTCACAAACAAGGATGGGGCGAGGGTCACCACTTTGTCAACAAAGGCGTGAGCAAATTGTTGAACAGTTTAAGAAAAACCTTTCTCAACCAGCTATTGCAAGGAATTTAGGGATTTCACCATCTACGGTCCGTAATATCATCAAAGGGTTCAGAGAATCTGGAGAAATCACTGCACGTAAGCAGCTAAGCCCGTGACCTTCGATCCCTCAGGCTATACTGCTTCAACAAGCGACATCAGTGTGTAAAGGATATCACCACATGGGCTCAGGAACACTTCAGAAACCCACTGTCAGTAACTACAGTTGGTCGCTACATCTGTAAGTGCAAGTTAAAACTCTCCTATGCAAGGCGAAAACCGTTTATCAACAACACCCAGAAACGCCGTCGGCTTCCCTGGGCCTGAGCTCATCTAAGATGGACTGATACAAAGTGGAAAAGTGTTCTGTGGTCTGACGAGTCCACATTTCAAATTGTTTTTGGAAACTGTGGACGTCGTGTCCTCCGACCAAAGAGGAAAAGAACCATCCGGATTGTTATAGGCGCAAAGTTGAAAAGCCAGCATGTGTGATGGTATGGGGGTGTATTAGTGCCCAAGACATGGGTAACTTACACATCTGTGAAGGCGCCATTAATGCTGAAAGGTACATACAGGTTTTGGAGCAACATATGTTGCCATCCAAGCAACGTTACCATGGACGCCCCTGCTTATTTCAGCAAGACAATGCCAAGCCACGTGTTACATCAACGTGGCTTCATAGTAAAAGAGTGCGGGTACTAGACTGGCCTGCCTGTAGTCCAGACCTGTCCCCCATTGAAAATGTGTTGCGCATTATGAAGCCTAAAATAGCACAACGGAGACCCCCGGACTGTTGAACAACTTAAGCTGTACATCAAGCAAGAATGGAAAAGAATTCCACCTGAGAAATTTAAAAAATGTGTCTCCTCAGTTCCCAAACGTTTACTGAGTGTTGTTAAAAGGAAAGGCCATGTAACACAGTGGTGAACATGCCCTTTACCAACTACTTTGGCACGTGTTGCAGCCATGAAATTCTAAGTTAATTATTATTTGCAAAAAAAAATAAAGTTTCTGAGTTTGAACATCAAATATCTTGTCTTTGTAGTGCATTCAATTGAATATGGGTTGAAAAGGATTTGCAAATCATTGTATTCCGTTTATATTTACATCTAACACAATTTCCCAACTCATATGGAAACAGGGTTTGTATGATCCTGTAACTACTTGGTATCAGATTGATACCCAAATGTGTGGTATCATCCAAAACTAATGTAAAGTGTCAAACAACAGTAGAATAAGTGATTATTACATTTTAACAGAAGTGTAGATTGTCAAGACGAGGAGTTTTTCGCAGCTTACTGCGAGGATTGTTCTCCCAGGACGCAAACGGACTACTCTGGACAAGGCGTGCAGGTAAAAACATGATTTAATCTTGACTCAAAAAGTGAAAACAAAAAGGCGCTCAAGGCGAAGGCACAACTTAGCGCAGGATAAGACTAACACTTAGGCAGAACTATGGATGTGAAACAAAAAACTTGCTGACTGTGGCATGAATAAACAAAACTTACTTGGCATAGCATGAAGCCAACAATCGCATGACAACAAGCATGAATCTGTGGCATGAAACGAGCATGAAACAATCAATACAGAGCATGAAAAGAACATCAACAGAGCAATGTCGCCAGGCCGACTAACTGGCAACGACAGGCTTAAATAGTCTCTTTGATTAGAGCCAGGTGAAACCAATGAGTCACCATGGTGACCAAACAAGGGAGCGCAAAAACAGGAACTATGGAGTCTTAAACAAACAGAAAATAACACAAAACATGATCCAGACCACAGATCATGACATAGATAGAACATGTTAAAAGAGAAAGTAAGCCGATATTAACAGTAAATGAACAAGTAGATTAATAATGAATTTTCTTCCACTTGTCCTTAATAATGTTGACAAAATAATAGAATGATAAATGACACAATATGTTACTGCATATGTCAGCAGACTAAATTAGGAGCCTTTGTTTGTTTACTTACTACTAAAAGACAAGTTGTCTTGTATGTTCACTATTTTATTTAAGGAGAAACGTGCAATAAGAAACATGTTTAATGTACCCTAAGATTTTTTCTTAAAATAAAGCCAATAATTAAATTTTTTGTCGTCCCCTTTATTTAGAAAAGTACCGAAACGTATCAAAATAATTTTGGTACCGGCACCAAAATTATTGGTATCGGGACAACACTAATACCAAATAATATATTGCGAGAATCGATTCTGTCTCAAATTGTCACCCTATGAATCGGAATCAAATTGAATCATGAGTTTATAGTTACATCCATACTTTGTTTTTTATAGATTTTTGCAGTTTTTCGTATTATTCACTCACAAGAAACCTTATGCAAGACATATGATGATATCACAGCATACATTTGGGACATAAGTATAGAAATGAATCATCACATTTGGACGTTTCCGCCCCACCTTTGTGCTTTTAAAGACCTTGGAACAAAACTCAATGCAAAATCATCCCCTTGGGCTTGACCCCTCCCCTTGCTTGCGTCATTGGTGTAACACACCTCAGTGTGTGTGTGCGTGTGTGTGTGTGTGTGTGTGTGTGTGTGTGAGTGTGTTTTTGTATTTCTACCCTTCTTGAGACATCAACAAGGAAAAGTACCTTCAATATGAGGACCGGTGAACAAGTTAGGACATAAATCATGGTCCCAATATGGAAAAGCATTGCATCTAATAGAGAATGTCTCATTTGCACCCCTGGTGGTGAAAACTATCAAAATTAGGGTGGTCCCAAAAAGGAGGTATTTGTCAAATTGACTGTGTGTCGGTTTTAAAAGTGCTCCCCCTCTGGGCAACATATGAAATAACATGTGTGTGTAAAAATTTGAAGGGCTCTCCCTCTGGTCAACATATGTAATGACAAGTGTGTGTAAAAAAATTGAAATTGTCCCCCTTTGGCCAAAATGTATTTAAAAATAAATAAATGTATATAGAGACATACTGTAGTAACTTGAAGTAAATAATGAAGATTAAAAACCAATTACAAAAAAAAAATAATTAAAATGTACTCAAAGCTTACCTTTTTTATATTTGCATAGTATGTATATATTATTAATGTTGTAAATACAAATCTTTATATATCTAGAAAGGGTGGTCCTAAAGAGGTAGGCATTTTCCGTAGGTCTCAAGAAGGTAACAAATATAAGAATGTGTGTGTGTGTGTGTGTGTGTGTGTGTGTGTGTGTGTGTGTGTGTGTGTGTGTGTGTGTGTGTGTGTGTGTGTGTGTGTGTGTGTGTGTGTGTGTGTGTGTGTGTGTGTGTGGAAAGGTACCTTCTATATGAGGACCGGTGAACAAGTTAGGACATAAATCATGGTCCCAATATGGAAAAGCATTGCATCTAATAGAGAATGTCTCATTTGCAACCCTGGTGGTGAAATCTATCAAAATGAGGGTGGTCCTAAAAAGGAGCGATTTTTCAAATTAACTGTGTGTCGGTTTTAAAAGTGCTCCCCCTTTGGCCAACATATGAAATAACAAGTGTGTGTAAGAAATTGAAATGCGCCCCCTTTGGCCAAAATTAATTAAAAACAATAAAATAAATATGTATATAGAGACATAATAACTTGAAGTAAATACTTATTCAAAACCAATTAAAAACAAAAACATTCAAAAATAAATAAATTAACTAAAGGCAGTCTCTTTGTCACGTGTCGACTTTTTCTTATAAAATTGGGAACAAATTCTAATTCCTTTCATTTTCTGTAATATAGCAATATTTTCTCGTAAAATTATAACTCTTTGATGCAAAATGGCGACATTTGTCATATCATATTCAGAGTTTCATCACAATATTGCCAATTTTTGTGTTGTTCTGGTAAAAAAAATAGTGACATTTTTTGGAGTAAAATTCAGATTATTATAATAATATTGCCAAAATTTTAAAGTTTGTAACTAAAATTTTGAACTTGAAAAATTTGAAAAGTTACAATTGTGACTTTTGTCGAGTACAATTACGACCCTTTTCATAAAATTGCCAGAAATGTCAAGCTTTTCTTGTAAATGTGCGACTGTTATTGAGAAAAACTCCAACTTTTATCATAATATTGCACAAGTTTGGACTTGCGTTGAGCAAAATTACGACTTTTATTTTAGTACGAGAGGTAGGCATTTTTCAGAGGTCTTAAGAAGGTAACAAATACAAGAGTGTGTGTGTGTGCGTGTGTGCGTGTGTGTGTGTGTGTGTGTGTGTGTGTGTGTGTGTGTGTGTGTGTGTGTGTGTGTGTGTGTGTGTGTGTGTGTGTGTGTGTGTGTGTTCTTGTATTTCTACAATTCTTGAGACATCAACAAGGAAAAGTACCTTCCATATGAGGACCGGTGAACAAGTTAGGACATAAATCATGGTCCCAATACGGAAAAGCATTGCATCTAATAGAGAATGTCTCATTTGCACCCCTGGTGGTGAAATCTATCAAAATGAGGGTGGTCCCAAAAAGGAGGGATTTTTCAAATTGACTGTGTGTCGGTTTTAAAAGTGCTCCCCCTCTGGCCAACATATGAAATAACAAGTGTGTGTAAGAAATTGAAATGTCCCTTTGGCCAAAATTAATTAAAAACAATAAAATAAATATGTACATAGAGACATAATAACTTGAAGTAAATAACTATTCAAAACCAATTAAAAACAAAAAAATTCAAAAATAAATAAATTAACTAAAGCAGTGGTTCTCAAACTTTTTTTGTCATCCCCCACTTTGGACAAGGGGGAGTTTTCAAGCCCCACCTGCCCCCATCACCCCAACAGAGCGCTAATGCCAAGCTTTAACATTTTCAAATTTATTGAACATCAAGTTGTATACATTCAAACTCAATAACATAAAATAACATTAAGTTCAATAATAAATAAAATAACTGTGCAGCTGTGGTATAACTTGCATCAAGTTCAATAATAAATAAAATAACTTCCATCAAGTTCAATAATAAATAAAACAAAAGTGTTATAACTTGCATCAAGTTTAATAATAAATCGAAAAAAGTGTTATAACTTGCATCACGTTCAATAATAAATCAAAAAAACTGTTATAACTTGCATCAAGTTCAATAATAAATCAAAAAAAGTGTTATAACTTGCATCACGTTCAATAATAAATAAAAAAAAGTGTTATAACTTGCATCAAGTTCAATAATAAATCAAATAAAAGTGTTATAACTTGCATCAAGTTCAATAATAAATCAAAAAAACTGTTATAACTTGCATCACGTTCAATAATAAATAAAAAAAAGTGTTATAACTTGCATCAAGTTCAATAATAAATCAAATAAAAGTGTTATAACTTGCATCAAGTTCAATAATAAATCAAATAACTTGCATCAAGTTCAATAATAAATAAAATAAAAGCGCCACTTTGCAATCTTTGCAAAAAAAAAAAAGGAGGAGTTATGCATTTGGCAAGACAGGGCAAGTGACAGCCCTTTTCCCCGGGAGAGCCACCTTGCTTCACTGTGAAACAGCACGGCTGTATGATCAGCTCCCATTTTCTCACACAGTGCAGAGAACAGTCGCGCTTTCAGTGGTCGTGTTTTGATCAAATTTACCGCGCTCACAACATCTGTTAAAACCTCATTGAGTTCGGGGCTGAGCTGCCTTGACGCGAGTGCTTCCCGGTGAATGACACAGTGTGTGCCCGTCACATTTTTGTTTCTCTGCAGGCGCTGGCTCTGGCTCGACGACCTTTGAGGTGCGAGTCACAAATGTATATATTTGTGTAATTGTGGTCCACACATTAGCCTGCTACCCATCCGCGCGAAAGTTTGTTCCGTTTAGCGCCGCCCCCATTAGTTACTGTTGCTATGTCTGTCAAACTTTCGCTCG
>NC_084555.2:2127500-2132500 GCF_033978685.3 Nerophis lumbriciformis
AAGGTTCAGATTGAGGCTAGCGAGCTGGGAGAGGAGGAAACTCCCAACGAGTTCACACGTTTCTGCTCCGTCAAAACTTCCCATAGTGACGTTAAATGTTGCATTGTTCTTTTTTTGCCATGGTGTACTGTTGTGGATGAGAATGGAGTTTTTTGCGTGGATGATGATGTTTCTTTCGTTGCCTGTGATTGAGTCGTAGTCTGAGGCGAAGTCTAGTGCTTGAGTCAGTAGGTCTTGCGTGATGGAAGGGTAAAATTCTTCGATATCAAAGGAGATAAAGTTGTGCTGTTGTTTGTCTTGGATGTTGTTGAACCATTTGATTACTGCTGCTGTATTTCTCCATTGGTTGAGTGGTGTTTTGTCCTTGATTTTTGTGTTGACTCTGTCCAGGATTATTTTGCTGATTTTTCCTATTTCAGATTTAGTTGGGTTTATTAGTCGGCATGTTGGGTTATTTGCGAAGTTGGGTTTGTGGTCCTTCAATGTGATGAAGGCTTCCTTGTTGGCTGTGGCGTCCACCCTGTCCTCAATGTCCAGTTCAGCCGCGATCCTTTTATTTTCCAGGTGGATGTTCTGTAAGGTGTTGGGTTGCGCTTTTTTGTATGATTTGGTGATGCTTCTGTCCAGTAAGGTGTGATGTTCTGGTATGTCCATTCTGTAGAAGTTTGTGGTTTTATCGGCAGCTATGATGAGGTTGTTTACTTTCTTGATGCGCTCCTTGTCATTTTTCAGCTTGGTGAGGAGTGGGTTGCGGATTGGCTTGAATTTGACTGATTGTATCATTTTGAGCATGTCGTTCTCAAAATCCTTTAGTTCCTCAACTGTGGGTGGGTTCTTGGTAGATTTGAATCCGTAAGTTTTCTTTTGCGTTCCTTTTGTTTCAGGGTGGAGGAAAAACATCCACAACAGTACACCATGGCAAAAAAAGAACAATGCAACATTTGACGTCACTATGGGAAGTTTTGACGGAGCAGAAACGTGTGAACTCGTTGGGAGTTTCCTCCTCTCCCAGCTCGCTAGCCTCAATCTGAACCTTGGTATTTACCATGATGACGGACTGGCAGTGTGTCGCGCCTCGCCAAGGAGCAGCGAGAATACCAAGAAGCGCATATGCCAAATTTTCAAAGAGAACGGCCTACGGATCACGATTGAAGCCAACAAGCAAACCGTCAACTTCCTTGACGTCACTTTCAACCTGAGAAATAACAGCTACCAACCATTCACGAAACCCAACACAACACTCCAATACGTGCACCATGACAGCAACCACCCACCCACCACCACGAAAAGAATACCTACCGGAATTAATAAAAGGCTATCGATGCTGTCATCTAGCAAAGCTGAATTTGACCAAGCAACCCCCCCGTACCAAAAAGCCCTTGATGAAAGCGGATACAATTTCACCCTCACCTATGAACCCACGCCAGGAAACCAGCCAAAAAAGAACAGAAAACGAAACGACATCATCTGGTACAACCCCCCATACAGCAAAAACGTCTCAACTAACATTGGACACAAATTCCTCAATCTGATTGACAAACACTTTCCCAAAGACAACACCCTAAGAAAAGTATTCAACAAGAACAACATTAAATTGAGCTACAGCTGTATGAACAATATACGACAAATCATCTCAAACCACAACAAAACAATTGCAAATGAGCCGTCGGCCCCCGGACAGAGCGACTCCAAAACCAACAAAGGCTGTAACTGTCGAAAGAAACCTGATTGCCCTCTCAACGGGGGGTGCTTACAAACATCAGTTGTCTACCAATCTAAGGTAATACGCAAGGACATTAACACATCCGACACATATGTAGGATTAACCGAGGGAGAATTCAAAACCAGATGGAACAATCACAAGGCTTCTTTCAGGAACCAAAACCTGCGGAATACCACAGAACTCAGCAAACACATTTGGGACCTCAAAGACAATAATGTTGAATATTCAATAACATGGCAAATTCTTGCATCCGGCACACCTTACAATAGTGGTAATAAAAGATGCAACCTATGCTTGAAAGAGAAACTGTTTATTATTTACCATCCAGACCTGTCATCCCTCAACAAGCGCAGCAAAATTGTAACAGCATGCCGCCACAGACGGAAACACCTCCTAGGTAACACATGAGCCAATCACCACGCCCCTAGGCCAGCCTGTACCCACCCACTCTGTGCCCTATATAAACCATGGTATGTGAATGCTCCCATTAAAATCTCCTGATGATTGAGGGACCCCCCCCCTCATGAAACAGGCCTGTAGAGATGAAATAGTCTTGTGATTTTTTTCCCACACATACATATATTGCGCTCTACTACGGTATCGAGCACTATTTTTTGGATAACCTTTTTAAGACATATATATATATATATATATATATATATATATATATATATATATATATATATATATATATATATATATATATATATATATATATATATGTATGTACACATATATATGTATATATACACACACATACTGTATATATATATACACACTCATCACACATATATACATATATATATATACACACACACATACATATATATACATATAATATATATATATATATATATATATATATATATATACACACACACACATATATATGTACATACACACATATATATGTATATACACACATATATATATACACACACATATATATATATATATATATATATATATATATATATATATATATATATATATATATATATATATATATATATGTGTACAAAAACATATATATACACATATATATACACATGTATATATATATATATATATATATGTGTACAAAAACATATATATACACATATATATACACATGTATATATATATATATATGTATGTGTGTATATATACACATCAAAAAGCGACATCAGTGTGTAAAGGATATCACCACATGGGCTCAGCAAAACTTCAGAAAACCACTGTCAGTAACTCCAGTTTGTTGCTACATCTGTAAGTGCGAGTTAAAACTCTACTATGCAAAGCCAAAGCCATTTATCAACAACACCCAGAAACGCTGCCGAGCTCATCTAAAATGGGCTGATGCAAAGTGGAAAAGTGTTCTGTGGTCTGACGAGTCCACATTTCAAATTGTTTTTGGAAACTGTGGACGTCGTGTCCTCCGTAACAAAGAGGAAAAGAACCATCTGGATTGTTATAGGTGCAAAGTTGAAAAGCCAGCATCTGAGATGGTATGGTGGGGTATTAATGCCCAAGACATGGGTAACTTACACATCTGTGAAGGCGCCATTAATACTGAAAGGTACATACAGGTTTTGGAGCAACATATGTTGCCATCCAAGCAATGTTACCATGGACGCCCCTGCTTTTTTCAGCAAGACAATGCCAAGCCACATATTACAACAACGTGGCTTCATAGTAAAAGAGTGCGGGTACTAGACTGGCCTGCCTGTAGTCCAGACCTGTCTCCCATTGAAAATGTGTGGCGCATTATGAAGCCTAAAATACCACAACGGAGACCCCCGGACTGTTGAACAACTTAAGCTGTACATCAAGCAAGAATGGGAAAGAATTCCACCTGAAAAGCTTCAAAAATTGGTCTCCTCAGTTCCCAAACCTTTACTGTGTGTTGTTAAAAGGAAAGGGCATGTAACACAGTGGTAAAAATGCCCCTGTGCCAACTTTTTTGCAAATTCTAAGTTTCTCAATTCGAACGTATAATATATTGTCTTTGCAGTCTATTTAATTGAATATAAGTTGAAAAGGATTTGCAAATAATTGTATTCTGTTTTTATTTACGAATTACACAACGTGCCAACTTCACTGGTTTTGGGTTTTGTAAGTCTCCCACATTTCTCTTTTGTAAAGGAAATCTACACAGCAGATACGGGCATCTACGTCAACAATATGATTTTCCTGAGTAGCTGGACAGGACGGATTTAAAAAATAATAAATTGGGAAACCCCAGCGGGCCGGATTGTGGATGCCGGTGGATCAGATCCCAACTCAAAATTGCTCAAAGTCTAACAGGCAATCTGCTACGTGCTGTAAATCTTCAGTGCACTCGTTTGAATTGTGGTCATGTTTGAGGAAGGGCCTGTGGTCAACGAATGATTATGTCAGTCATGCTCAATATCAACCTTCTCTGCAGCCAACGCTTGCTGCAAGCTGCCACAAAGCGAGACTCCTCCAGTAACCAAAGTCTTTGTCTGAACGGGTGCAATCCGATCTCAGCGGCCGCGGCGGAGCTTGGAAGACTACCACGGGCTAATGGAGGTAACCTCACACCCTCCCGCCTGTCCTCTTCTCTCTTTTCATTTGCACCACCTTTACGTCTTTCATCACGAGCCACAAGGCATCAGGTTCTTCCCGCGGAGAAATCCACGCCATACCCCATCAACAACAAAAAAAACAGTAATTATAGGTCTGTTGGTGGCGTTCACCTCAAGCATCCTGTTGAATCCTTCACTAGTGCCAACTTCACTTGTTTCATTGGGGAATAACCACACACACACACACACACACACACACACACACACACACACACACACGCTCACACACATTCTTGTAATTCTTACCTTCTTGAGACCTCCGAAAAATGCCTACCTCTTTAGGACCACCCTTTCTAGATATATAAAGATTTGTATTTACAACATTAATCCTATATACATACTATGCAAATATAAAAAAGCTTGTTGTGAAAAATGAGTTGGAATTTCACAAGAAAAAGGTCACAATTTCACAAGAAAAACTTTTGGCAGTATTATAGTAAAAGTCGTCATTTTACTCAACGCAGGTCAACATTTTACAAGAAAAACGGAACATTTGTGCAATACTACGATAAAAGTTGGACTTTTACTCAATAACAGTCGCAGTTTTACGAGAAAAAATTAAAATTTTGGCAATTTTATGAAAAGAGTCGTAATTTTACCCGACAAAAGTCACAATTTTATGAGAAAACTTAAAAATGTTGGCAATTTTATAATAATAATTGGAATTTTACTTGGCAAAAATATGACAA
>NC_084555.2:2137500-2165000 GCF_033978685.3 Nerophis lumbriciformis
CACACACACACACACACACACGCTCACACACATTCTTGTAATTCTTACCTTCTTGAGACCTCCGAAAAATGCCTACCTCTTTAGGACCACCCTTTCTAGATATATAAAGATTTGTATTTGCAACATTAATCCTATATACATACTATGCAAATATAAAAAAGCTTGTTGTGAAAAATGAGTTGGAATTTCACAAGAAAAAGGTCACAATTTCACAAGAAAAACTTTTGGCAGTATTATAGTAAAAGTCGTCATTTTACTCAACGCAAGTCAACATTTTACAAGAAAAACGGAACATTTGTGCAATACTACGATAAAAGTTGGACTTTTACTCAAAAACAGTCGCAGTTTTACGAGAAAAAATTAAAATTTTGGCAATTTTATGAAAAGAGTCGTAATTTTACCCGACAAAAGTCACAATTTTATGAGCAAACTTAAAAATGTTGGCAATTTTCTAATAATAATTGGAATTTTACTTGGCAAAACTATGACAAAAGTCATCATTTTACTCAAAAAACTTTGCTATTTTACAGGAAGCTACTTTTCCTTGTTGATGGCTCAAGAAGGGTGGAAAATACAAGAACACACACACACACCCTCACACACACACGCACACACACACACACACACACACACACACACACACACACACACACACATTCTTGTAATTCTTACCTTCTTGAGACCTCCGAAAAATGCCTACCTCTTTAGGACCACCTTTTCTAGATATATAAAGATTTGTATTTACAACATTAATAATATATACATACTATGCAAATATAAAAAAGCTTGTTGTGAAAAATGAGTTGGAATTTCACAAGAAAAAGGTCACAATTTCACAAGAAAAACTTTTGGCAGTATTATAGTAAAAGTCGTCATTTTACTCAACGCAAGTCAACATTTTACAAGAAAAACGGAACATTTGTGCAATACTACGATAAAAGTTGGACTTTTACTCAATAACAGTCGCAGTTTTACGAGAAAAAATTAAAATTTTGGCAATTTTATGAAAAGAGTCGTAATTTTACCCGACAAAAGTCACAATTTTATGAGAAAACTTAAAAATGTTGGCAATTTTCTAATAATAATTGGAACTTTACTTGGCAAAAATATGACAAAAGTCATCATTTTACTCAAAAAACTTTGCTATTTTACAGGAAGCTACTTTTCCTTGTTGATGGCTCAAGAAGGGTGGAAAATACAAGAACACACACACACACCCTCACACACACACACACACACACACACACACACACACACACACACACACACACACACACACACACATTCTTGTAATTCTTACCTTCTTGAGACCTCCGAAAAATGCCTACCTCTTTAGGACCACCCTTTCTAGATATATAAAGATTTGTATTTACAACATTAATAATATATACAAACTATGCACATATAAAAAAGCTTGTTGTGAAAAATGAGTTGGAATTTCACAAGAAAAAGGTCACAATTTCACAAGAAAAACTAAGAATTTTGACAGTATTATAATAGAAGTTGCCATTTTACTCAACACAAGTCAAACTATTACAAGAAAAATGGAACATTTGTGCAATATCATGATAAAAGTTGGAATTATACTCAATAACAGTCGCAGTTTTCCGAGAAAAGCTTAAAATGTTGGCAATTTTATGAAAAGAGTTGTCATTTTACTCGACAAAAGTCACAATTTTATAAGACAACTTTAAAATGTTGGCAATATTTTAATAATAATCTGAATTTTACTTGGCAAAAATATGACAAAAGTCATCATTTTACTCAAAAAACGTTGCTATTTTACAGGAACAACAACAAAAAATTGGCAATATTGTGATAAAAGTCAGAATTATATATGACAAATGTCACCATTTTTCATTAAAAATTAATGATTTGACATTAAATAAGTAATAATTTTACGAGAAAATATCGCAACATTACAGAAACAGAAAGAATATGAGAAATTGTTGCCAATTTTTTTAAGAAAAAAGTCGACACATTATGAGAAAAAGACTGCTTTCAGTTAATTTGTATTTTTAATTTTTTGTCTGTAATTGGTTTGTAATCTTCGTTATTTACTTCAAGTTATTACAGTATACATATTAATTTATTTTTTTAAATTAAATTTGGGCCAAAAAGGGCGCATTTCAATTTCTTACACACACTTGTTATTTCATATGTTGACCAGAGGGGGAGCACTTTTAAAACCGACACACAGTCAATTTGAAAAATCCTTCCTTTTGGGACCACCCTCATTTTGATAGATTTCACCACCAGGGGTGCAAATGAGACATTCTCTATTAGATGCAATGCTTTTCCGCATTGGGACCATGATTTATGTCCTAACTTGTTCACCGGTCCTCATATGGAAGGTACTTTTCCTTGTTGATGTCTCAAGAAGGGTAGAAATACAAGAACACACACACACACACACACACACACACATACACACACATTCTTATATTTGTTACCTTCTTGAGACCTACGCAAAATGCCTACCTCTTTAGGACCACCCTTTCTAAATATATAAAGATTTGTATTTACAACATTAATCATATATACATACTATGCAAATATAAAAAAGTTTTTTGTGAAAAATGAGTTGGAATTTCACAAGAAAAACGTCACAATTTCACAAGAAAAACTTTGAATTTTGGCAGTATTATAGTAAAAGTCGTCATTTTACTCAACGCAAGTCAACATTTTACAAGAAAAACGGAACATTTGTGCAATACTACGATAAAAGTTGGACTTTTACTCAATAACAATTGCAGTTTTATGAGAAAAGCTTAAAATGTTGGCAATTTTATGAAAAGAGTCGTAATTTTACCCGACAAAAGTCACAATTTTATGAGAAAACTTAAGAATGTTGGCAATTTTATAATAATAATCGGAATTTTACTTGGCAAAAATATGACAAAAGTCATCATTTTACTCAAAACACTTTGCTATTTTACAGGAACAACAACAAAAATTGGCAATATTGTGATAAAAGTCAGAATTATATATGACAAATGTCACCATTTTGAGTTGAAAATTAATGATTTGACATTAAAAAAAGTAATAATTTTACGAGAAAATATCGCAACATTACAGAAACAGAAAGAATATGAGAAATTGTTCCCAATTTTTTTAAGAAAAAAGTCGACACATTGTGAGAAAAAGACTGCTTTCAGTTAATTATTTGTATTTAAATTTTTTGTCTGTAATTGGTTTATAATCTTCATTATTTACTTCAAGTTATAATATAAACATTTTTTTTTTTTTTTTTTTTTTTATTAATTTTGGCCAAAGGGGGCGCTTTTCAATTTCTTACACACACTTGTTATTTCATATGTTGACCAGAGTGGGAGCACTTTTAAAACCGACACACAGTCAATTTGAAAAATCCTTCCTTTTTGGGACCACCCTAATTTTGATAGATTTCACCACCAGGGATGCAAATGAGACATTCTCTATTAGATGCAATGCTTTTCCGTATTGGGACCATGATTTATGTCCTAACTTGTTCACCGGTCCTCATATGGAAGGTACTTTTCCTTGTTGATGGCTCAAGAAGGGTGGAAAATACAAGAACACACACACACGCACTCACACACCCTCACACACACACACACACACACACACACACACACACACACACACACACACACACACACACACACACACACACATTCTTGCAATTCTTACCTTCTTGAGACCTCTGAAAAATGCCTACCTCTTTAGGACCACCCTTTCTAGATATATAAAGATTTGTATTTACAACATTAATAATATATACATACTATGCAAATACAAAAAAGCTTGTTGTGAAAAATGAGTTGGAATTTCACAAGAAAAAGGTCACAATTTCACAAGAAAAACTAAGAATTTTGGCAGTATTATAATAAAAGTCATCATTTTACTCAACGCAAGTCAAAATTTTACAAGAAAAACGGAACATTTGTGCAATTTTATGATAAAAGTTGGACTTTTACTCAATAACAGGCGCAGTTTTACGAGAAAAGCTTAACATTTTTGGCAATTTCATGAACAGAGTCGTAATTTTACCCGACAAAAGTCACAGTTTTATCAGAAAACTTAAACATTTTGGCAACATTATAAAAATATTCAGAATTTTATAGGACAAAAGTCATACTTTTACTCAAAAAATGTCACTATTTTATAAAAAAAAATTAAAAAAAATGGCAATATTGTGATAAACGTCAGAATTTTATATGACAAATGTCACCATTTTGCATTAAAAAGTAATGATTTTACATAAAAAGTCATAATTTTACGAGAATATATCGCAACATTACAGAAACAGAAAGAATATGAGAAATTGTTCCCAATTTTTTAAGAAAAAAGTCGACACCTTGTGAGAAAAAGACTGCTTTTAGTTAATTATTTTAATTTTGTGTCTGTAATTTTTTTTTTAATCTTCATGATTTACTTCAAGTTATTACAGTATACATATTCATTTTTTTTATTTTTTATTAATTTTGGGCCAAAGAGGGCGCATTTCAATTTCTCACTCACATTTGTTATTTCATATGTTGGCCAGAGGGGGAGCACTTTTTAAAACCGACACACTGCAATGGTTTGCAATGGTTTTCCGTATTGGGACCATGATTTATGTCCTAACTTGTTCACCGGTCCTCATATGGAAGGTACTTTTCCTTGTTGATGTCTCAAGAAGGGTAGAAATACAAGAACACACACACATACACACACATTCTTATATTTGTTACCTTCTTGAGACCTACGCAAAATGCCTACCTCTTTAGGACCACCCTTTCTAAATATATAAAGATTTGTATTTACAACATTAATCCTATATACATACTATGCAAATATAAAAAAGTATTTTGTGAAAAATGAGTTGGAATTTCACAAGAAAAACGTCACAATTTCACAAGAAAAACTTAGAATTTTGGCAGTATTATAGTAAAAGTCGTCATTTTACTCAACGCAAGTCAACATTTTACAAGAAAAACGGAACATTTGTGCAATACTACGATAAAAGTTGGACTTTTACTCAATAACAATTGCAGTTTTATGAGAAAAGCTTAAAATGTTGGCAATTTTATGAAAAGAGTCGTAATTTTACCCGACAAAAGTCACAATTTTATGAGAAAACTTAAAAATGTTGGCAATTTTATAATAATAATCGGAATTTTACTTGGCAAAAATATCACAAAAGTCATCATTTTACTCAAAAAACTTTGCTATTTTACAGGAACAACAAAAAAAATTGGCAATATTGTGATAAAAGTCAGAATTATATATGACAAATGTTACCATTTTGAATAAAAAATTAATGATTTGACACTAAAAAAAAGTCATAATTTTACGAGAAAATATCGCAACATTACAGAAACAGAAAGAATATGAGAAATTGTTCCCAATTTTTTAAGAAAAAAGTCGACACCTTGTGAGAAAAAGACTGCTTTTAGTTAATTATTTTAATTTTGTGTCTGTAATTTTTTTTTAATCTTCATGATTTACTTCAAGTTATTACAGTATACATATTCATTTTTTTATTTTTTATTAATTTTGGGCCAAAGAGGGCGCATTTCAATTTCTCACTCACATTTGTTATTTCATATGTTGGCCAGAGGGGGAGCACTTTTTAAAACCGACACACTGCAATGGTTTGCAATGGTTTTCCGTATTGGGACCATGATTTATGTCCTAACTTGTTCACCGGTCCTCATATGGAAGGTACTTTTCCTTGTTGATGTCTCAAGAAGGGTGGAAATACAAGAACACACACACACACACACACACACACACACACACACACACACGCACACACTGCTCAACTCTTCCGCCTCATGCCACTTGCTCAGTATAGGCAGGACTTGTTGAAAAATACAATATTGTTACATAAATAACTACAGGGTCTGATTGCAGATTGTGGGAGAAGCTCCTGTTTCATGGGAGAGCAGTTGATGGGTGGCAAGATAAACATGCAGCTTTACAGTATCTCACAGGAGTGGTGAGTACGCCCCTTACATTTGAAGTTCAACAAGCGGTGTTGTTACAGCAGGGCAAATTCTATAGAATGTCTCGTTGGGTGTAGCTTTAGAGTAGTCAGTGTGCAGCTTGTTTAGCAGCGGAGATTTACTATGCACTGAAAATGAGTCAACACACAACTAGGGTTGTACGGTTTATCGGTACTGGTATAGTATCGCGGTACTAGTAAATCAAAAATGATACTATACTCGTACTGGTGACATAATTAATTATCATTTGGAATTAGATACGTAAGTGTTATTGAATATGTCATTCATTCATTTCATGTAAAATTACATTTAGTTATTTTAATCATTCATTCAATTATTTATTTCAATATTTTAACATTTAATGATTCATTTATGTCTTTATTTAATGTATTATTTCATGGTTTAATGTTTTTTTTCATGATGTAATTGGTCCCCTATTACTTCAATGATTTAATAATTTCACAATTCCATTGATTATTTCATGATTAAATTATTTAATTAAATGTTTCACGATTTAATTAGTTATTTCATGATTTTATTAACGATTTAATGATTCATGTAACATTCCATGATTTAATTATCTAAAGCCCAGGTGTCAAACTCAAGGCCCGGGGGTCAGATGTGTCTCGCCACTTCATTTTATTTGGCCTTCGAAAGCCTTTTACTGTAAAATTGCAGTTTTTTTTATTTACAGTAAAAAAACGAATGTAAATTTTAAAGTAAAATTCTGGCAACTGAGCTGCCTTTTTTGACCATAAAAACAGCAGTACTGTTTTTCCATTTACAGAAATAGACACAAAATTTTGAGGTGAAATTATTGCAACTTACCATATTTTTTTAACATTTTAGTTTAAAAAAAACTTTTGATCGTATTTATTTAAAATTTAGAATACGCTAAAACACAGGTGTCAAACTCACCACTTCATTTTATTTGGCCCTCGAAAGCCTTTTACTGTAAAATTTGATTTTTCTAATTTTATTTACATTTAAAAAAACAAATGTAAATTTTACAGTAAAATTCTGGAAACTGAGCTGAATTTTTTTAACCATAAAAACAGCAGTACTGTTTTTCCATTTACAGTAATATATACTACATTTTGAGGTGAAATTATTGCAACTTACCATATTTTTTTTAACATTTTAGTTTAAAAAAAAAACTGTTGATCGTATTTATTTAATATTTAGAATACATTAAAACACAGGTGTCAAACTCACCACTTCATTTTATTTGGCCCTCAAAAGCCTTTTACTGTAAAATTGCTTTTTTTTTTTAATTTTATTTACATTAAAAAAAAATTAAATTTTACAGTAAAATTCTGGCAACTGAGCTGAATTTTTTTGACCATAAAAACAGCAGTACTGTTTTTCCATTTACAGTAATATACACTAAATTTTTAGTTGAAATTATTGCAACTTACCATATTTTTTTTAACATTTTAGTTTAAAAAAAAACTCCTGATCGTATTTATTTAATATTTAGAATACATTAAAACACAGGTGTCAAGCTCACCACTTCATTTTATTTGGCCCTCGAAAGCCTTTTACTGTAAAATTTGATTTTTTTTTAAATTGTATTTACATAAAAAAACAAATGTAAATTTTACAGTAAAATTCTGGCAATTGAGCTGAATTTTTTTAACCATAAAAACAGCAGTACTGTTTTTCCATTTACAGTATTATACACTAAATTTTGAGGTGAAATTATTGCAACTTACCTTTTTTTTTTTTAACATTTTAGCTTAAAAAAAACTCCTGATCGTATCTATTTAATATTTAGAATACATTAAAACACAGGTGTCAAACTCACCACTTCATTTTATTTGGCCCTCGAAAGCCTTTTACTGTAAAATTTGATTTTTTTAAAATTTGATTTACATTAAAAAAACAAATGTAAATTTTACAATAAAATTCTGGCAACTGAGCTGAATTTTTTTAACCATAAAAACAGCAGTATTTTTTTTCCATTTACAGTAATATACACTAAATTTTGAGGTGAAATTATTGCAACTTCCCATATTTTTTTAACATTTTAGTTTAAAAAAAAAACTGTTGATCGTATTTATTTAAAATTTAGAATACATTAAAACACAGGTGTCAAACTCACCACTTCATTTTATTTGGCCCTCAAAAGCCTTTTACTGTAAAATTGCATTTTTTAAAATTTTATTTACATTAAAAAAAATGTAAATTTTACAGTAAAATTCTGGCAACTGAGCTGAATTTTTTTGACCATAAAAACAGCAGTACTGTTTTTCCATTTACAGTAATATACACTACATTTTGAGGTGAAATTATTGCAACTTACCATATTTTTTTTTAACATTTTAGTTTAAAAAAAAAACTCCTGATCGTATCTATTTAATATTTAGAATACATTAAAACACAGGTGTCAAGCTCACCACTTCATTTTATTTGGCCCTCGAAAGCCTTTTACTGTAAAATTGCATTTTTTTAAATTTTATTTACATTAAAAAAACAAATGTAAATTTTACAGTAAAATTCTGGCAACTGAGCTGAATTTTTTAACCATAAAAACAGCAGTACTGTTTTTCCATTTACAGTAATATACACTAAATTTTGAGGTGAAGCTATTGCAACTTACCATATTTTTTTTTAACATTTTAGTTTAAAAAAAAACTTCTGATCGTATTTATTTAGTATTTAGAATACATTAAAGCACAGGTGTCAAACTCACCACTTCATTTTACTTGGCCCTCGAAAGCCTTTTACTATAAAATTGCATTTTTTTTTAAATTTTATTTACATTAAAAAAACAAATGTAAATTTTACAGTAAAATTCTGGCAACTGAGCTGCCTTTTTTGACCATAAAAACAGCAGTACTGTTTTTCCATTTACAGAAATAGACACTAAATTTTGAGGTGAAATTATTGCAACTTACCATATTTTTTTAACATTTTAGTTTAAAAAAAACTCCTGATCGTATTTATTTAATATTTAGAATACATTAAAACACAGGTGTCAAACTCACCACTTCATTTTATTTGGCCCTCGAAAGCCTTTTACTGTAAAATTTGATTTTTTATTTTTATTTTAATTACATTAAAAAAACAAATGTAAATTTTACAGTAAAATTCTGACAACTGAGCTGAATTTTTTTAACCATAAAAACAGCAGTACTGTTTTTCCATTTACAGTAATATACACTACATTTTGAGGTGAAATTATTGCAACTTACCATATTTTTTTAACATTTTAGTATAAAAAAAACTCCTGATCGTATTTATTTAATATTTAGAATACATTAAAACACAGGTGTCAAACTCACCACTTCATTTTATTCGGCCCTCGACAGCCTTTTACTGTAAAATTGCAATTTTTTAAATTGTATTTACATTAAAAAAACAAATGTAAATTTTACAGTAAAATTCTGGCAACTGAGCTGAATTTTTTAACCATAAAAACAGCAGTACTGTTTTTCCATTTACAGTAATATACACTACATTTTGAGGTGAAATTATTGCAACTTACCATATTTTTTTAACATTTTGGTTTAAAAAAAACTCCTGATCGTATTTATTTAATATTTAGAATACATTAAAACACAGGTGTCAAACTCACCACTTCATTTTATTTGGCCCTCGACAGCCTTTTACTGTAAAATTGCAATTTTTTAAATTGTATTTACATTAAAAAAACAAATGTAAATTTTACAGTAAAATTCTGGCAACTGAGCTGAATTTTTTAACCATAAAAACAGCAGTACTGTTTTTCCATTTACAGTATTATACACTAAATTTTGAGGTGAAATTATTGCAACTTACCATATTTTTTTAACATTTTGGTTTAAAAAAAACTCCTGATCGTATTTATTTAATATTTAGAATACATTAAAACACAGGTGTCAAACTCACCACTTCATTTTATTTGGCCCTCGAAAGCTTTTTACTGTAAAATTTGATTTTTTTAAATTTTATTTACACTAAAAAAACAAATGTAAATTTTACAGTAAAATTCTGGCAACTGAGCTGAATTTTTATAACCATAAAAACAGCAGTACTTTTTTTCCATTTACAGTAATATACACTAAATTTTGAGGTGAAATTATTGCAACTTCCCATATTTTTTTAACATTTTAGTTTAAAAAAAAAACTGTTGATCGTATTTATTTAAAATTTAGAATACATTAAAACACAGGTGTCAAACTCACCACTTCATTTTATTTGGCCCTCAAAAGCCTTTTACTGTAAAATTTCATTTTTTTTAAAATTTTATTTACATTAAAAAAAATGTAAATTTTACAGTAAAATTCTGGCAACTGAGCTGAATTTTTTTGACCATAAAAACAGCAGTACTGTTTTTCCATTTACAGTAATATACACTAAATTTTTAGGTGAAATTATTGCAACTTACCATATATTTTTTTAACATTTTAGTTTAAAAAAAAACTCCTGATCGTATTTATTTAATATTTAGAATACATTAAAAACACAGGTGTCAAACTCACCACTTCATTTTATTTGGCCCTCGAAAGCCTTTTACTGTAAAATTTGATTTTTTAAAATTGTATTTACATAAAAAAACAAATGTAAATTTTACAGTAAAATTCTGGCAATTGAGCTGGATTTTTTTAACCATAAAAACAGCAGTACTGTTTTTCCATTTACAGTAATATACACTACATTTTGAGGTGAAATTATTGCAACTTACCATATTTTTTTTTAACATTTTAGTTTAAAAAAAAAACTCCTGATCGTATCTATTTAATATTTAGAATACATTAAAACACAGGTGTCAAGCTCACCACTTCATTTTATTTGGCCCTCGAAAGCCTTTTACTGTAAAATTGCATTTTTTTAAATTTTATTTACATTAAAAAAACAAATGTAAATTTTACAGTAAAATTCTGGCAACTGAGCTGAATTTTTTAACCATAAAAACAGCAGTACTGTTTTTCCATTTACAGTAATATACACTAAATTTTGAGGTGAAGCTATTGCAACTTACCATATTTTTTTTTAACATTTTAGTTTAAAAAAAAACTTCTGATCGTATTTATTTAGTATTTAGAATACATTAAAGCACAGGTGTCAAACTCACCACTTCATTTTACTTGGCCCTCGAAAGCCTTTTACTATAAAATTGCATTTTTTTTTAAATTTTATTTACATTAAAAAAACAAATGTAAATTTTACAGTAAAATTCTGGCAACTGAGCTGCCTTTTTTGACCATAAAAACAGCAGTACTGTTTTTCCATTTACAGAAATAGACACTAAATTTTGAGGTGAAATTATTGCAACTTACCATATTTTTTTAACATTTTAGTTTAAAAAAAACTCCTGATCGTATTTATTTAATATTTAGAATACATTAAAACACAGGTGTCAAACTCACCACTTCATTTTATTTGGCCCTCGAAAGCCTTTTACTGTAAAATTTGATTTTTTATTTTTATTTTAATTACATTAAAAAAACAAATGTAAATTTTACAGTAAAATTCTGACAACTGAGCTGAATTTTTTTAACCATAAAAACAGCAGTACTGTTTTTCCATTTACAGTAATATACACTACATTTTGAGGTGAAATTATTGCAACTTACCATATTTTTTTAACATTTTAGTATAAAAAAAACTCCTGATCGTATTTATTTAATATTTAGAATACATTAAAACACAGGTGTCAAACTCACCACTTCATTTTATTCGGCCCTCGACAGCCTTTTACTGTAAAATTGCAATTTTTTAAATTGTATTTACATTAAAAAAACAAATGTAAATTTTACAGTAAAATTCTGGCAACTGAGCTGAATTTTTTAACCATAAAAACAGCAGTACTGTTTTTCCATTTACAGTAATATACACTACATTTTGAGGTGAAATTATTGCAACTTACCATATTTTTTTAACATTTTGGTTTAAAAAAAACTCCTGATCGTATTTATTTAATATTTAGAATACATTAAAACACAGGTGTCAAACTCACCACTTCATTTTATTTGGCCCTCGACAGCCTTTTACTGTAAAATTGCAATTTTTTAAATTGTATTTACATTAAAAAAACAAATGTAAATTTTACAGTAAAATTCTGGCAACTGAGCTGAATTTTTTAACCATAAAAACAGCAGTACTGTTTTTCCATTTACAGTATTATACACTAAATTTTGAGGTGAAATTATTGCAACTTACCATATTTTTTTAACATTTTGGTTTAAAAAAAACTCCTGATCGTATTTATTTAATATTTAGAATACATTAAAACACAGGTGTCAAACTCACAACTTCATTTTATTTGGCCCTCGAAAGCTTTTTACTGTAAAATTTGATTTTTTTAAATTTTATTTACACTAAAAAAACAAATGTAAATTTTACAGTAAAATTCTGGCAACTGAGCTGAATTTTTATAACCATAAAAACAGCAGTACTTTTTTTCCATTTACAGTAATATACACTAAATTTTGAGGTGAAATTATTGCAACTTCCCATATTTTTTTAACATTTTAGTTTAAAAAAAAAACTGTTGATCGTATTTATTTAAAATTTAGAATACATTAAAACACAGGTGTCAAACTCACCACTTCATTTTATTTGGCCCTCAAAAGCCTTTTACTGTAAAATTTCATTTTTTTTAAAATTTTATTTACATTAAAAAAAATGTAAATTTTACAGTAAAATTCTGGCAACTGAGCTGAATTTTTTTGACCATAAAAACAGCAGTACTGTTTTTCCATTTACAGTAATATACACTAAATTTTTAGGTGAAATTATTGCAACTTACCATATATTTTTTTAACATTTTAGTTTAAAAAAAAACTCCTGATCGTATTTATTTAATATTTAGAATACATTAAAAACACAGGTGTCAAACTCACCACTTCATTTTATTTGGCCCTCGAAAGCCTTTTACTGTAAAATTTGATTTTTTAAAATTGTATTTACATAAAAAAACAAATGTAAATTTTACAGTAAAATTCTGGCAATTGAGCTGGATTTTTTTAACCATAAAAACAGCAGTACTGTTTTTCCATTTACAGTATTATACACTAAATTTTGAGGTGAAATTATTGCAACTTACCATATTTTTTTTAACATTTTAGCTTAAAAAAAAACTCCTGATCGTATCTATTTAATATTTAGAATACATTAAAAACACAGGTGTCAAACTCACCACTTCATTTTATTTGGCCCTCGAAAGCCTTTTACTGTAAAATTTGATTTTTTTAAATTTTATTTACATTAAAAAAACAAATGTAAATTTTACAATAAAATTCTGGCAACTGAGCTGAATTTTTTAACCATAAAAACAGCAGTACTTTTTTTCCATTTACAGTAATATACACTAAATTTTGAGGTGAAATTATTGCAACTTACCATATTTTTTTAACATTTTAGTATAAAAAAAACTCCTGATCGTATTTATTTAATATTTAGAATACATTAAAACACAGGTGTCAAACTCACCACTTCATTTTACTCGGCCATCGACAGCCTTTTACTGTAAAATTGCAATTTTTTAAATTGTATTTACATTAAAAAAACAAATGTAAATTTTACAGTAAAATTCTGGCAACTGAGCTGAATTTTTATAACCATAAAAACAGCAGTACTGTTTTTCCATTTACAGTAATATATACTACATTTTGAGGTGAAATTATTGCAACTTCCCATATTTTTTTAACATTTTAGTTTTAAAAAAAACTGTTGATCGTATTTATTTAAAATTTAGAATACATTAAAACACAGGTGTCAAACTCACCACTTCATTTTATTTGGCCCTCAAAAGCCTTTTACTGTAAAATTGCATTTTTTTTAAATTTTATTTACATTAAAAAAAATGTAAATTTTACAGTAAAATTCTGGCAACTGAGCTGACTTTTTTTGACCATAAAAACAGCAGTACTGTTTTTCCATTTACAGTAATATACACTAAATTTTTAGGTGAAATTATTGCAACTTACCATATTTTTTTTAACATTTTAGTTTAAAAAAAAACTCCTGATCGTATTTATTTAATATTTAGAATACATTAAAAACACAGGTGTCAAACTCACCACTTCATTTTATTTGGCCCTCGAAAGCCTTTTACTGTAAAATTTGATTTTTTTTAAAATTTTAATTACATTAAAAAAACAAATGTAAATTTTACAGTAAAATTCTGGCAACTGAGCTGAATTTTTTTAACCATAAAAACAGCAGTACTGTTTTTCCATTTACAGTAATATACACTACATTTTGAGGTGAAATTATTGCAACTTACCATATTTTTTTAACATTTTAGTTTAAAAAAAAAAATCCTGATCGTATTTATTTAATATTTAGAATACATTAAAACACAGGTGTCAAACTCACCACTTCATTTTATTTGGCCCTCGAAAGCCTTTTACTGTAAAATTGCATTTTTTTAAATTTTATTTACATAAAAAAAACAAATGTAAATTTTACAGTAAAATTCTGGCAACTGAGCTGAATTTTTTAACCATAAAAACAGCAGTACTGTTTTTCCATTTACAGTATTATACCCTAAATTTTGAGGTGAAATTATTGCAACTTACCATATTTTTTTAACATTTTGGTTTAAAAAAAACTCCTGATCGTATTTATTTAATATTTTGAATACATTAAAACACAGGTGTCAAACTCACCACATCATTTTATTCGGCCCTCGAAAGCCTTTTACTGTAAAATGTGATTTTTTTAAATTTTATTTACACTAAAAAAACAAATGTAAATTTTACAGTAAAATTCTGGCAACTGAGCTGAATTTTTATAACCATAAAAACAGCAGTACTTTTTTTCCATTTACAGTAATATACACTAAATTTTGAGGTGAAATTATTGCAACTTCCCATATTTTTTTAACATTTTAGTTTAAAAAAAAACTGTTGATCGTATTTATTTAAAATTTAGAATACATTAAAACACAGGTGTCAAACTCACCACTTCATTTTATTTGGCCCTCAAAAGCCTTTTACTGTAAAATTGCATTTTTTTTTAATTTTATTTACATTAAAAAAAAATTAAATTTTACAGTAAAATTCTGGCAACTGAGCTGAATTTTTTTGACCATAAAAACAGCAGTACTGTTTTTCCATTTACAGTAATATACACTAAATTTTTAGGTGAAATTATTGCAACTTACCATATTTTTTTTAACATTTTAGTTTAAAAAAAAACTCCTGATCGTATTTATTTAATATTTAGAATACATTAAAACACAGGTGTCAAGCTCACCACTTCATTTTATTTGGCCCTCGAAAGCCTTTTACTGTAAAATTTGATTTTTTTAAATTTTATTTACATTAAAAAAACAAATGTAAATTTTACAATAAAATTCTGGCAACTGAGCTGAATTTTTTTAACCATAAAAACAGCAGTACTGTTTTTCCATTTACAGTAATATACACTACATTTTGAGGTGAAATTATTGCAACTTACCATATTTTTTTAACATTTTAGTTTAAAAAAAAAAATCCTGATCGTATTTATTTAATATTTAGAATACATTAAAACACAGGTGTCAAACTCACCACTTCATTTTATTTGGCCCTCGAAAGCCTTTTACTGTAAAATTGCATTTTTTTAAATTTTATTTACATTAAAAAAACAAATGTAAATTTTACAGTAAAATTCTGGCAATTGAGCTGAATTTTTTAACCATAAAAACAGCAGTACTGTTTTTCCATTTACAGAAATAGACACTAAATTTTGAGGTGAAATTATTGCAACTTACCATATTTTTTTAACATTTTAGTTTAAAAAAAACTCCTGATCGTATTTATTTAATATTTAGAATACATTAAAACACAGGTGTCAAACTCACCACTTCATTTTATTTGGCCCTCGAAAGCCTTTTACTGTAAAATTGCATTTTTTTAAATTTTATTTACATTAAAAAAACAAATGTAAATTTTACAGTAAAATTCTGGCAACTGAGCTGAATTTTTTAACCATAAAAACAGCAGTACTGTTTTTCCATTTACAGAAATAGACACTAAATTTTGAGGTGAAATTATTGCAACTTCCCATATTTTTTTAACATTTTAGTTTAAAAAAAAAACTGTTGATCGTATTTATTTAAAATTTAGAATACATTAAAACACAGGTGTCAAACTCACCACTTCATTTTATTTGGCCCTCGAAAGCCTTTTACTGTAAAATTTGATTTTTTTAAATTTTATTTACATTAAAAAAACAAATGTAAATTTTACAGTAAAATTCTGGCAACTGAGCTGAATTTTTTTAACCATAAAAACAACAGTACTGTTTTTCCATTTACAGTAATATACACTACATTTTGAGGTGAAATTATTGCAACTTACCATATTTTTTTTAACATTTTAGTTTAAAAAAAACTCCTGATCGTATTTATTTAATATTTAGAATACATTAAAACACAGGTGTCAAACTCACCACTTCATTTTACTCGGCCCTCGAAAGCCTTTTACTGTAAAATTTGATTTTTTTAAATTTTATTTACATTAAAAAAACAAATGTAAAACACAATTCATAAAATCAGGGATCCAAGAACAAAAGAGATAAAAACTGAACCAAATGAAATTCAGGAAGCCTTCGAACATTTTTATAAAACTTTATACTCCGAGGTCTCTAGTAGGAGCATAACCCAAATTGACAGCTTCCTGAACTCCCTGGATTTACCTATTTTAGATGAAAAACAAAACCAAACAATGCCTGCAGATACAACTGAAAATTAGAGATGTCCGATAATATTTAAATGCTTTAAAATGTAATATCGGAAATTACTCATATCGGTTTTTGTATTATCGGTATCGTTTTTTTTTTTGTTTTTTTTTGTTGTTTTTATTAAATCAACATAAAAAACACAAGATACACTTACAATTAGTACACAAACCCAAAAAACCTCCCTCCCCCATTTACACTCATTCACACAAAAGGGTTGTTTCTTTCTGTTATTAATATTGTGGTTCCTACATTATATATCAATATATATCAATACAGTCTGCAAGGGATACAGTCCGTAAGCACACATGATTGTGCGTGCTGCTGCTCCACTAATAGTACTAACCTTTAACACTTAATTTAACTCATTTTTATTAATTACTAGTTTCTATGTATGTTTTTATATTGTTTTACTTTCTTTTTTATTCAAGAAAATGTTTTTAATTTATTTATCTTATTTTATTTTATTCATTTTTTTTAAAAGGACCTTATCTTCACCATACCTGGTTGTCCAAATTAGGCATAATAATGTGTTAATTCCACGACTGTATATATCGGTATCGGTAATTAAGAGTTGGACAATATCGGAATATCGGATATCGTCAAAAAAGCCATTATCGGACATCCCTACTGAAAATGAATTAAAAGTTGCAATTAGTAGGCTTAAATTATTTAAATCGCCAGGATCAGACGGTTACACGGCTGAGTGGTATAAGGAATTTAAAAAATAATGAATACCCATTTTACTCCCCACATTGAATTGGGTCTTAAAAAAAGCACAAACGCCACTTAGTTGGAGGGAGGCAATTATCTCAACTATACCAAAAGAAGGCAAGGATAGAATTGAATGTTGATCTTACAGGCCAATATCGGTTCTCAATGTAGATTATAAACTATTTACTTCCATTATGGCCAAACGATTAGAACATTTCTTACCTATATTGATACATAATGATCAAACAGGTTTTATACATCAAAGCCAAACACAAGACAATATAAGAAAGACACTACATATTATGGATCATATACAAAGAAAAAACATTGAAGCAATTGTTATAAGTGTAGATGCTGAAAAGGTCTTTTATTTGGTCAATTGGAATTTTCTTTACAGAGTTCTATATAAATTCGGCTTTCTGGATACAATCATTAAAACTATACAGGCACTATATAACAATCCTACTGCTAGGATTAAAGTCAATGGATACTTATCAAAAGTTTTACCCTAGAAAGGGGCTCTAGACATGGATGTGCATGGTCACCATTACTCTTTGCATTATATCTGTAGCCATTAGCTCAGTCCATCAGACAAAATGAAGATATTAAGGGAATTATGATTAAAAGAAGAGAGTATAAATTGGCCTGATATGCGGACGACATTTTGGTCTACCTCAGGCACCCAACATACTCGCTCCCTAAATCAATGCAATCATTTGAACTGTATGGTCAACTATCAGGATATAAAATCAATATAGGTAAAACCCATCTACTCTCATATAATTATAACCCGCCAGGGGAAATCAGAAGTAGTTACCCCCTGATATGGCAAATAGAGTTTTTTAAAGGCCGACTGAAATGCGATTTTCTTTTTTAAACGGGGATAGCAGGTCCATTCTATGTGTCATACTTGATCAATTCGCGATATTGCCATATTTTTGCTGAAAGGATTTAGTAGAGAACATCGACGATAAAGTTCGCAACTTTTGGTCGCTGATAAAAAAGCCTTGCCTGTACCGGAAGTAGCAGACGAGTAGCGTGACGTCACAGGTTGTGGAGCTCCTCACATCTGCACATTGTTTACAATCATGGCCACCAGCAGCGAGAGCGATTCGGACCGAGAAAGCGACGATTTCCCCATTAATTTGAGCGAGGATGAAAGATTCGTGGATGAGGAAAGTGAGAGTGAAGGACTAGAGGGCAGTGGGAGCGATTCAGATAGGGAAGATGCTGTGAGAGGCGGGTGGGACCTGATATTCAGCTGGGAATGACTAAAACAGTAAATAAACACAAGACATATATATACTCTATTAGCCACAACACAACCAGGCTTATATTTAATATGCCGCCAATGAATCCCGCATAACAAACACCTCCCCCCTCCTGTCCATATAACCCGCCAATACAACTCAAACACCTGCACAACACACTCAATCCCACAGCCCAAAGTACCGTTCACCTCCCCAAAGTTCATACAGCACATATATTTCCCCAAAGTCCCCAAAGTTACGTATGTGACATGCACATAGCGGCACGCACGTACGGGCAGGCGATCAAATGTTTGGAAGCCGCAGCTGCATGCGTACTCACGGTACCGCGTCTGCGCATCCAACTCAAAGTCCTCCTGGTAAGAGTCTCTGTTGTCCTAGTTCTCCACAGGCCAATGGTAAAGCTTGACTGTCATCTTTCGGGAATGTAAACAATGAAACACCGGCTGTGTTTGTGTTGCTGCAGCCGCCCGCAATACACCGCTTCCCACCTACAGCTTTCTTCTTTGCTGTCTCCATTGTTCATTGAACAAATTGCAAAAGATTCACCAACACAGATGTCCAGAATACTGTGGAATTTTGCGATGAAAACAGACGACTTAATAGCTGGCCACCATGCTGTCCCAAAATGTCCTCTACAATCCGTGACGTCACGCGCAGGCGTCATCATACCGAGACGTTTTCAGCAGGATATTGAAATTTAAAATTGCACTTTAGTAAGCTAACCCGGCCGTATTGGCATGTGTTGCAATGTTAAGATTTCATCATTGATATATAAACTATCAGACTGCGTGGTCGGTAGTAGTGGGTGTCAGTAGGCCTTTAAATACCTGGGCATTAATTTGTCAAAAGATGTAACAAAATGATCAGAATACAATTATCTACCCATACATAAAAAAATGAAAGATGACATAGCAAGATGGAACTTTTTTTAGCCTTAGTTCTAGAATTGATTCCATTAAAATGAATGTACTGCCAAGACTGCTGTACCTATTTCAAACCCTGCCAATAGAGATGAACCAAAACCAATTCAATGAATGGGACAAAATGCTATCAAGGCATATATGGCAAAGTAAAAGGCCAAGAGTTTGTCTCAAAACTTTACAATTGGTCAAACAAAAGGGAGGATGGGGTTTACTTTGCCTCCGATATTATTATTTTGCAGCCCAGATGAGAGCAGTGATATGCTGGTGCAACCCGTCATACGTTGCTCAATGGAAAATTATTGAAGAAGAAATGCCCTCCATCCCCGTATAAGCAATCCTAGCGGATAGCAATTTACAAACCCACATAAATAACATTGATAACCCATGGGTGAAATGGACCCTTAAAGTGTGGAAAATGATCATAAAGAAATACAAACTCGAGAGTGATATTGCAGTTCTTAAATGGTGTACCTATGATACAGAGTTTACACCTAATAAAATATACTCAAGATTTAAGGACTGGATATCTAAGGGTATAACAGCTTTATGTAGTGTAATGAAAGATTTAAAAAAATGCTTAGTTTTGAAACTATTAAAAGGACATATATATATTAGAAAACCAAGACTTCCATCGATATTTGCAGTTGCGGCATTTTGTTAATATGAAGGTGAAAAGTGTCACAAAGACGAGTATATGTTGGATTGAACTGTTTGCAAAAGCCAACAATTCAGAAATTATTGATAGAACTGTTTCATGTTTGTATAAGGGTCTGTTGAATATGAAATCATACTCAAGTTCATATATTAAAACAAAATGGGAGAAGGAAGAAGGGATATCTGAGGAAGAATGGACAATAATATGGAAATATCAATGGACTTGAACCAGCGTAGAGGGAGTTTGGCTGGAAAAGTTTGATCAGATTTTTTATTACACCTTCTCAGAAGTCTCACTATGATAACAACTCCTCTGCCTGTTGGAGAAATTGTGGGAATTCAAATGCAAACCACTACCAGGATTTCTGGGACTGCTCCGCCATAAAGGACTATTGGAAAGAGATAGGGTTGGACTCCGACAAGGCTGCCCTTTGTCACCGATTCTGTTCATAACTTTTATGGACAGAATTTCTAGGCGCAGTCAAGGCGTTGAGGGGATCTGGTTTGGTGGCTGCAGGATGAGGTCTCTGCTTTTTGCAGATGATGTGGTCCTGATGGCTTCATCTGGCCAGGATCTTCAGCTCTCACTGGATCGGTTTGCAGCCGAGTGTGAAGCGACTGGGATGAGAATCAGCACTTCCAAGTCCGAGTCCATGGTTCTCGCCCGGAAAAGGGTGGAATGCCATCTCCGGGTTGGGGAGGAGACCCTGCCCCAAGTGGAGGAGTTCAAGTACCTAGGAGTCTTGTTCACGAGTGAGGGAAGAGTGGATCGTGAGATCGACAGGCGGATCGGTGCGGCGTCTTCAGTAATGCGGACGCTGTATCGATCCGTTGTGGTGAAGAAGGAGCTGAGCCGGAAGGCAAAGCTCTCAATTTACCGGTCGATCTACGTTCCCATCCTCACCTATGGTCATGAGCTTTGGGTTATGACCGAAAGGACAAGATCACGGGTACAGGCGGCCGAAATGAGTTTCCTCCGCCGGGTGGCGGGTCTCTCCCTTAGAGATAGGGTGAGAAGCTCTGCCATCCGGGGGGAGCTCAAAGTAAAGCCGCTGCTCCTCCACATCGAGAGGAGTCAGATGAGGTGGTTCGGGCATCTGGTCAGGATGCCACCCAAACGCCTCCCTAGGGAGGTGTTTAGGGCACGTCCAACCGGTAGGAGGCCACGGGGAAGACCCAGGACACGTTGGGAAGACTATGTCTCCCGGCTGGCCTGGGAACGCCTCGGGATCCCCCGGGAAGAGCTGGACGAAGTGGCTGGGGAGAGGAAAATCTGGGCTTCCCTGCTTAGGCTGCTGCCCCCGCGACCCGACCTCGGATAAGCGGAAGAAGATGGATGGATGGATGGATGGATGGAAAGAGATACACCAAGCTCTACAGGATATTTTCAAACGTGAAATACACTTTTAAATGTAAAACCTTGTTTTTTGGACATGTGCCTTAGGACTGGCTGAAGAAAGATAAACACTTAATGAATATCCTACTGGTGGCTTGTAAAAAGACCATTACTAGGAAATGGATATCCCAGGAGAGACCAACTTTGAAGCGATGGATGGAAACAACAATGGACATATATAAAATGGAGAAGATAACTGCCTTTATTAATTATAAATTGGAGAAATGTACTTCATACTGGGAAAACTGGGTCGATTATGTCACACCCCATAAGCCTGACTTTAATTTTTCGAATTAGTGATTGTACTGCTTAAAAAAAAGAAAAAAAAAGATTACTCCCTATATGTGTACATGTATGTATGTATATATATATATATATATATATATATATATATATATATATATATATATATATATATGTCTTAATAAGGTTATCCAAAAAATAGTGCTCGATACCGTAGTAGAGCGCAATATATGTATGTGTGGGGAAAAAAAAAAAATCACAAGACTATTTCATCTCTACAGGCCTGTTTCATGAGGGGGGTACCCTCAATCGTCAGGAGATTTTAATGGGAGCATTCGCATACCATGGTTTATATAGGGCACAGAGTGGGTGGGTACAGGCTGGCCTAGGGGCGTGGTGATTGGTTCATGTGTTACCTAGGAGGTGTTTCCGTCTATGGCGGCATGTTGTTACAATTTCGCTGCGCTTGTTGAGGGATGACAGGTCTGGACGGTAGATAATAAACAGTTTCTCTTTCAAGCATAGGTTGCATCTTTTATTACCTTTCGTTGCCTGTGATTGAGTCGTAGTCTGAGGCGAAGTCTAGTGCTTGAGTCAGTAGGTCTTGCGTGATGGAAGGGTAAAATTCCTCGAAGACAATAATGTTGAATATTCAATAACATGGCAAATTCTTGCATCCAGCACACCTTACAATAGTGGTAATAAAAGATGCAACCTATGCTTGAAAGAGAAACTGTTTATTATCTACCGTCCAGACCTGTCATCCCTCAACAAGCGCAGCGAAATTGTAACAACATGCCGCCATAGACGGAAACACCTCCTAGGTAACACATGAACCAATCACCACGCCCCTACGCCAGCCTGTACCCACCCACTCTGTGCCCTATATAAACCATGGTATGCGAATGCTCCCATTAAAATCTCCTGACGATTGAGGGTACCCCCCCTCATGAAACAGGCCTGTAGAGATGAAATAGTCTTGTGATTTTTTTTTCCCCACACATATATATATATATATATATATATATATATATATATATATATATATATATATATATATATATATATATATATATATATATATATGTGTGTATGTATGTATGTGTGTGTGTATATATATATATATATATATATATGTATCTGTTTATATATATATTTTTTTATTTCTGATTATTATTATTATTAATGTATTATTATTTATTTTTTGTTTATTTAATTGATGTATTTGTAGATACTACTTTGTTTTCTTTGCTGTTTCTTTCTTTTTTTGGGGGGCGAGGGGTGGTATGTTTGGGATATAAACAAAAAAATTTTGACATTTTGGGCAGACATCAGATATATGATGTATGTGAATATGATGTAATGGATAGGAATGTCTGATGCTGGATGTCAATAAAAATAAAATGAAAAAAAAAAAGTATCCTCTACATGGTAGGAGTGCTCTACAGTTTTAGCACGTACTCAAAAAAATCTAATTAAAAATCTTTGCATATGCTACTCAGAGATTCTCTATATGATACAGGAGGAACACTCTGTTGTATTTAGGCATTTACTGAAAAAACACAAGTCAAAGAGTAGTAATTATTTTGCTGTTTTTTAGATCTACTGCAAAAAACGAATGCAATATCCTCATATAAGCCACTCAAAGATCCTCTATAGGAAAAGGAGCACGCTGCTGATTTTAGGTACCTATTGCAAAACACCAGTCAAAGATCCTCTACATGACAGGAGTGCTCTACTGTGTTTAGCACTTACTGTACACTAAAAATGCAAATAATAGATCACTGTACAATGCTGCTCAAAGATCCTCGGTATGAAAGGAATACTCTGCTGTTTTTCAGATCTACTGCAAAAAAACAAACAAATGGTAGACCCTAATATGCCACTCAAAGATGCATCTGAATGACAGGAAAGCTCTGATGTTTTTTTAGGATTACTGCAAAAACCCTAGTCATGGATCCTCAGTCTACATGGCAGGAATGCACTGCCGTTTTTTAGCTCTTACTGCAAAAAAGCAAATGAAAGCTCCTTGTACATGTTAGTCAAAGATCCCCTATATAACAGGAGAATACACTGTGTTTTTTTAGCATCTGCTACAAAAAAAGTAAATGAAAGATCCTAGTATCAACCAGCAAAGCTTTCCATATGACAGGAACGTTCTGTTGTTATTTAGATTCACTGCAAAAACCCTAGTCAAAGATCCTCTATATGACAGGAAAATACTGCTGTTTTACAAACATCTGCTATAGAAAAGAAGATGAAAGATCCACATAGTTAAATACTAGTCAAAAATAATCCATCTATCTTCTCTTTTTAGGCACCTACTGCAAAAACCTAAGTCAAAGATCCTCTAAATGACAGGAGTGCGCTACTGTTTTTAGCACTTGCTCTAAAAAAGCAAATAATAGATCCTTGTCTATGCTTCTCAAAGATCCTCCACATGACAGTAATGCTCTGCTGTTTTTCAGATCTACTCCAAAAAAAAGCAAATGATAGATACCCATGTATGCCACTCAAAGATCCTCTAATGACCGGAACACTGCTGTTTTTTAAAGCCACTGCAAAAACACTATTTAAAGATCCTCTGTATGACAACCTTGACAGGAGAATACTGCGGTTTTTCGCACCTACTACAGAAAATCAAATAAAATATCCTTGTATAAGCCAGTCAAAGATCATTTGTATGTGAGGAACGTTCTGCTGTTGTTTGCATGTACCGCAAACACTAACCAAAGATCCTCCATATGACAGGAGCGCTCTGCTGTTTTTAGGCACCTAGTGCAATAACACTAGTCAGAGATCCTTTACATCAGTGGCCCGGTACCGGTCCGTGGATCGATTGGTACCTGGCCGCACAAGAGATAAAAAAAATAAAAACTTTTTTTTATTTTTTTTTTTTTTTTTTTTATTAAATCAACATAAAAAACACAAGATACACTTACAATTAGTGCACCAACCCAAAAAACTTCCCTCCCCCATTTACACTCATTCACACAAAAGGGTTGTTTCTTTCTGTTATTAAAATTTCTGGTTCCTACATTATATATCAATATAGATCAATACAGTCTGCAGGGATACAGTCCGTAAGCACACATGATTGTATTTTTTTATAACAAAAATAAATAAATAAACAAAAAAAATTACCATACACCCCCCTGAAATTGTACAAATCATAATGTCGTTGGGTTTTTTTTACACTTAATAGTATTCTATCTTTATTTGTAGGTATTTACATTTTCTGAATAATCCATCCATCCCATCCATCTTCTTCCGCTTATCCGAGGTCGGGTCGCGGGGGCAGCAGCCTAAGCAGGGAAGCCCAGACTTCCCTCTCCCCAGCCACTTCGTCCAGCTCCTCCCGGGGGATCCCGAGGCGTTCCCAGGCCAGCCGGGAGACATAGTCTTCCCAGCGTGTCCTGGGTCTTCCCCGTGGCCTCCTACCGGTCGGACGTGCCCTAAACACCTCCCTAGGGAGGCGTTCGGGTGGCATCCTGACCAGATGCCCGAACCACCTCATCTGGCTCCTCTCGATGTGGAGGAGCAGCGGCTTTACTTTGAGCTCCCCCCGGATGACAGAGCTTCTCACCCTATCTCTAAGGGAGAGCCCCGCCACCCGGCGGAGGAAACTCATTTCGGCCGCTTGTACCCGTGATCTTGTCCTTTCGGTTATAACCCAAAGCTCATGACCATAGGTGAGGATGGGAACGTAGATCGACCGGTAAATTGAGAGCTTTGCCTTCCGGCTCAGCTCCTTCTTCACCACAACGGATCGATACAGCGTCCGCATTACTGAAGACGCCGCACCGATCCGCCTGTCGATCTCACGATCCACTCTTCCCTCACTCGTGAACAAGACTCCGAGGTACTTAAACTCCTCCACTTGGGGCAGGGTCTCCTCCCCAACCCGAAGATGGCATTCCACCCTTTTCCGGGCGAGAACCATGGACTCGGACTTGGAGGTGCTGATTCTCATCCCAGTCGCTTCACACTCGGCTGCGAACCGATCCAGCGAGAGCTGGAGATCCTGGCCAGATGAAGCCATCAGGACCACATCATCTGCAAAAAGCAGAGACCTAATCCTGTAGCCACCAAACCAGATCCCCTCAACGCCTTGACTGCGCCTAGAAATTCTGTCCATAAAAGTTATGAACAGAATCGGTGACAAAGGGCAGCCTTGGCGGAGTCCAACCCTCACTGGAAACGTGTCCGACTTACTGCCGGCAATGCGGACCGCATAATCATACAGGGAGCGGACCGCCAAAATCAGACAGTCCGATACCCCATACTCTCTGAGCACTCCCCACAGGACTTCCCGAGGGACACGGTCGAATGCCTTCTCCAAGTCCACAAAACACATGTAGACTGGTTGGGCAAACTCCCATGCACCCTCAAGGACCCTGCCGAGAGTATAGAGCTGGTCCACAGTTCCACGACCAGGACGAAAACCACACTGTTCCTCCTGAATCTGAGGTTCGACTATCCGGCGTAGCCTCCTCTCCAGTACACCTGAATAGACCTTACCGGGAAGGCTGAGGAGTGTGATCCCACGATAGTTAGAACACACCCTCCGGTTCCCCTTCTTAAAGAGAGGAACCACCACCCCGGTCTGCCAATCCAGAGGTACCGCCCCCGATGTCCACGCGATGCTGCAGAGTCTTGTCAACCAAAACAGCCCCACAGCATCCAGAGCCTTAAGGAACTCTGGGCGGATCTCATCCACCCCCGGGGCCTTGCCACCGAGGAGCTTTTTAACTACCTCGGCAACCTCAGCCCCAGAAATAGAAGAGCCCACCACAGATACCCCAGGCACTGCTTCCTCATAGGAAGACGTGTTGGTGGGATTGAGGAGGTCTTCGAAGTATTCTCTCCACCGATCCACAACATCCGCAGTCGAGGTCAGCAGAACACCATCCTCACCATACACGGTGTTGATAGTGCACTGCTTCCCCTTCCTGAGGCGGCGGATGGTGGTCCAGAATTGCTTCGAAGCCGTCCGGAAGTCGTTTTCCATGGCTTCCCCGAACTCCTCCCATGTCCGAGTTTTTGCCTCCGCAACCGCTGAAGCCGCACACCGCTTGGCCTGTCGGTACCTGTCCGCTGCGTCTGAATAAAAGATGTGATAATGTTCATCAGTCAACCCATTGGTGTTGATGTTCAATCTATCAAGATTAAAAAATTATATCAAAATCAAATTACAAGATGTTATTTATGTAGTTTTATCATTTTCCTCGACTGATACTGCACTAACATAAATGGTAAATGGGTTATACTTGTAAAGCGCTTTTCTACCTTCAAGGTACTCAAAGCGCTTTGACACTACTTCCACATTCACCCATTCACACACACATTCACACGCTGATGGCGGGAGCTGCCATGCAAGGCGCTAACCACGACCCATCAGGAGCAAGGGTGAAGTGTCTTGCTCAAGGTCAAGGACACAACGGACGTGATAGTAGGTGGGTATCGAACCAGGAACCCTCAGGTTGCTGGCACGGCCACTCTACCAACTGCAACACGCCGTCCATTCATGTGGCTTATTTTGTAGGTATGTAGCATCGTTCACAAAGATACAAAGAGTTGCTATTGCGACATCTAGAGGACACATTTAGAACAGCTGTTTCTTTCATTCAAAAATGTCAGGTTAATAGATAGATAGATAGATAGATAGATA
>NC_084555.2:2172500-2177500 GCF_033978685.3 Nerophis lumbriciformis
AATCCCATGAAATTTGTTACGTCTAGTCCAGGGGTCGGCAACCCAAAATGTTGAAAGAGCCATATTGGACCAAAAATACAAAAACAAATCTGTCTGGAGCCGCAAAAAATTAAAAGCCATATTACACACAGATAGTGTGTCATGAGCTATACATTGAATTAAGAGGACTTAAAGGAAACTAAATGACCTCAAATAAACTGGTACCTACAAATGAGGCATAATGATGCAATATGTATATATAGCTAGCCTAAATAGCATGTTAGCATCGATTAGCTTGCAGTCATGCAGTGACCAAATATGCCTGATTAGCACTCCACACAAGTCAATAACATCAACAAAACTCACCTTTGTGCTTTCACGCACAGCATTAAAAATTTGGTGGACAAAATAATACATAAAACATAAAACACGTCCTAGAAAGTCGGAGAAAGTTAGACATGTAAACAAACTACGGGTAGTTCAAGGACCGCCAAAATTAGTAGGACAAAACGGCGCTCGCCAAATAGTCGAATCAGTGAAGCATGTTTAATATAAACAGTGTGCTTTATAACAATTAGGGAGGTTTGTGTCATGTTTGTCCTCCTACAGAAACCATATTAAAGCAAAAAATACATTTTTTCCCCCTTATCTTTTTCCATTTTTCATACATTTTTTAAAAAGCTCCAGAGAGCCACTAGGGCGGCGCTAAAGAGCCGCATGCGGCTCTAGAGCCGCGGGTTGCCGACCCCTGGTCTAGTCTCTTACGTGAATGAGCTAAATAATATTATTTGATATTTTACGGTAATGTGTTAATAATTTCACACACAAACTATGAAAAAAAACTGCGACTTATAGTCCGAAAAATACGGTAGTTTATTTCAATATTGTTATTGTTTTATACTTAGCAAACTCATCCAGCGGGCAGGATAAAAACTGTTCGCGGGCCTGTTCCGGCCCTCGGGCCGTACGTTTGACACCCTGATTTAAAGGAATAAATAGTGCTGGAAATACAGTATGTAAAGGTTATAATGTTAATGTATTGGTTGTGGGAGAACTCAGCGTGCCGTTAATGTGTCTTTGCAGGTTGGCGACGTAAAAAAGGGGCGGCCGTTGCATGTGAACCAATGAATTAAAGAGCGAGAGAGCGAGGAGTGGTCGAGAGACGTTGAAAAAGGCTGCAAGCGTGCGCCTCCATCCGGGGAACTCAGCTCCATGGCGATGCGGCGAGCCTGTTGTGCTGGCCGGCCAGGCAAAGTCAAGTAACCCGGGGGAGGGTCGCTAGTCGGAGCTGCGTGAGAGAGGCGAAGTGGGGCGAGCTCCCCTTTGAGTTACAATGCGTCTTTCACACGCCGCCCCAATTATGAGACAACTTCCCCGGACGCTCCTTCGACGCCGTGCGAGCTCCTCCTGAGCACCGGGAAGCGAAGCTATCTGCTGGGCGGGCAGGCGGGCGTTTGCCAGCGGGCATGAAGAAGCCGAGCGCCCCGCTCCTTGCTGGCGCGGTGACCGGGAAATGGTAGCGTTCTGCGGGCGCCGCAACTGGGCGAGAACATGGTCGAGAGGAGCAGCAAATTCTTGTTGATCGTGGTCGGATCTGTGTGTTTCATGCTGATTCTCTATCAGTACGTGGCGCCCGGGGTCATCAATTTCGGATCCCCGCACGGCTACTTCTCGGAGGAGGACGAGGGGGACATCTTCCCCACTCCGGACCCCCACTACGTCAAGAAGTACTTCTTCCCGGTGAGAGACCTGGAGAGGACCATCGATTTCCAAATCAAAGGGGAGGACGTGATCGTGTTCCTGCACATCCAGAAGACCGGCGGGACTACCTTCGGTCGGCACCTGGTGCAGAATGTCCGCCTGGAGGTCCCCTGCGACTGCAGACCGGGCCAGAAGAAGTGTACCTGCTACCGGCCCAACCGCAAGGAGACGTGGCTCTTCTCCCGGTTCTCCACCGGCTGGAGCTGCGGCTTGCACGCCGACTGGACCGAGCTCACCAATTGTGTGCCGGGGGTCCTCAACAAGAAGGAGAGTAAGCAGAAGAATCTAAGGTAAGACCTTCAACTCTGCTGCTACTAATAACAACAATGGCTAATCTGCCTGGCTTGATTGCATCTCTGTAACTTTTCCAGACGATAAGAAAATGAATTATTTACCAGATGGACCCCTTTCAAACTATTCTTCAACATAGTAAAACTGCAATTATATCAAAATGTATTGCTTGTATCTTTCATGCAGAAAGCATGTCACCTTTTTGTCACAAATGTAGTTTTTATGGATCTGCATTAATTACTTCCAAAGATCCTGTATATGACAAGAGTGGGCGGCAGTTTTAAGGAACCGACTACAAAATCTCAAGTCATAGATCCTCTATAAGACAGCAGTTGCTGTTTTTTAGTCACTTACTGCAGAAAGGCTAGTCAAAGATCATCTATATGACATGATTGAGCTTCTTGTTTTTAAGGACGTACAGTGGAATTGCTAGTATATCCATCCATCCACTTCCTACCGCTTGTCCCTTTCGGGATCGCGGGGGGCGGGGGGTGCTGAAGCCTATCTCAGCCGCATTCGGGCGGAAGGCCGTGTACACCCTGGACAAGTCGTCACCTCATCGCAGGGAATTGCTAGTCAAAGATCCTCTATATGACCGCAGCGTTGTTTTTAAGCACCTATTCCAAAAAAGCTAGTCAAAGATCCTCTATATGACTAAATAATATTATTTTGTCCATTAAGGACATACTATGAGATTGTTAGTCAAAGATCCTCCATATGGTTGGAGTGTTGTCTTTAACACCTACTGCAAAAAGGTAGTCAAAGATCCTCTATATGACAAAATACTGTTTTTTGTCCATTAAGTCAAAGTCAAAGATCATCTATATCAGTGGTCCTCTATATGACTGCAGCGTTGTTTTTAAGCACTTATTCCAAAAAAGCTAGTCAAAGATGACTAATTAATGTTTTTTTGTCCATTAAGGACCTACTATGAGATTGTCAGTCAAAGATCGTTCATATGATTGGAGCGTTGTTTTTGACACCTACTGCAAAAAGCTATTCAAAGATCATCCATATCAGTGTTCCTCTATATGACCGCAGTGTTGTTTTTAAGCACATATTCCAAAAAAGCTAGTCAAAGATGACTAAATAATGTTTTTTGTCCATTAAGGACGTACTATGAAATTGTTAGTCCAAAGATCCTCAATATGATTGGAGCGTTGTTTTTAACACCTATTGCAAAAAGCTAGTCAAAGATCATCTATATCAGTGGTCCTCTATATGATTGCAGTGTTGTTTTCAAGTACATATTCCAAAAAACCTAGTCAAAGATGACTAAATATTGTTTTTTTGTCCATTAAGGACGTACTATGAGATTGTCAGTCAAAGATCGTTCATATGATTGGAGCGATGTTTTTAACACCTACTGCAAAAAGCTAGTCAAAGATCATCTATATCAGTGGTCCTCTATATGACAGCAGCGTTGTTTTTAAGCACCTATTCCAAAAAAAGCTAGTCAAAGATCCTCTATTTGCCAATTTATGTTTTTTGTCTATAAAGGATGTACTATGAAATTGTTAGTCCAAAGATCCTCAATATGATTGGAGCGTTTTTTTAAAACCTACTGCAAAAAGCTAGTCAAAGATCATCTACATCAGTGGTCCCCAACCACCGGTCCGGGGACCGGCACCGGTCCATGACACATTTGCTACTGGGCCGCGCAGAGGCGTTAAATAATTTATAACCGACCGCATTTTCTCATACTTAACTTTCGCCAGTCCCACCAGACACACCAATAAGATTGATCATAGATGTATTATACAACTCCTGATACAATGTCGCCATATTTGTTACATCTTTGTTACATGGGACGATGCACATTAATAAACATATAAAATCTTAAGACGCCAAATCGTAGCAAATATCATAATGTCAGGACTTGGTCCTTGGGCTTTGTTTTTCCGGAAGGCAACGGAAAGTTGGCTCGGGCGAGACAGGAATGTGAGTACATGATTTATTAAACACTATCAAAAAAGAACAAACAAAAGGCGCACACAAGGGTGGAGGTAAAAAACTTGGCTAATGAAAACAAAAGACTTGCACAAAGGCAAAAGACTATGAACAAGAAACAACAACTTACTTGGCATGGAACTGTGAACATGGCATGAAGAAGAGTGATCATAAAGAGTGGAAAAACTGTTATGCTGGCAACATAATGTCAATGGGGCGGCGGCGAGTGGAACGGCTATGGTGACAAAACAAACAAAAGTGCACAAAAAGTCCAAAAACAAAACCGAACATGACTAAAACAAAAGATGATCACACAGACATGACAGCCAAAAGCTAGGTTCCATCTGCAGTCCGCAGCAGGTTGATGACCTAAGATCAGGGCACATCACGAACAAAGTGACCAAAGTACTTAAAGATAAGTGCTCAATTGTTGCATATAATAATTGTGCTGAAGGTAGAAAATACACATCTTCTTTAGCCTAGTAAGTTAAAGTGCTAGTGTAATTGCACGTAGTCCTATCACACAAGTAGTTAGCAATAACAGATGTATTTACGCATCGAAAATTGGACCAAAAAAAGCTAACATTAGTGTATATACGTATGAAATATTGCACAAAATATGAATACATAACTTTTAGAATGGAAATAGAAATATATTGGAACTAATGGCAAGTATATCTAGCTTGATACATCCATGCTTTTGTCCTTGAATGTGATGAATCACCTATAACCCATCAGATACTAAAGCAAAAAAAAAAAAGCCTACTACTCACAAAAACGAGTAAAAAAAAACCCAACAAAAGTCTATGTAGAGCTTTTTTGCAAAGGGAAAAGGCCAGGGGCCCCCACTAATTCAACGTTATGGTGAGTTGTTTCATGTATTCATTTTTCATGCACTTATTTGCTATTTTTATCTGCCACACGTGGAAGGCCGGTCCGTGAAAATAATGCCTACATTAAACAGGTCCCTGGTGCAAAAAAGGTTGGGGACCCCTGATCTATATGACGGCAACATTGCT
>NC_084555.2:2182500-2210000 GCF_033978685.3 Nerophis lumbriciformis
TTTAATATGCCACAAATTAATCCCGCATAGCAAACACCTCCCCCCTCCCGTCCATACAACCCGCCAATACAACTCAAACACCTGCACAACACACTCAATCCCACAGCCCAAAGTACCGTTCACCTCCCCAAAGTTCATTCAGCACATATATTTCCCCAAAGTCCCCAAAGTTACGTACGTGACATGCACATAGCGGCACTCACGCACGGGCAAGCGCTCAAATGTTTGGAAGCCGCAGCTGCATGCGTACTCACAGTACCGCGTCTGCGCATCGAACTCAAAGTCCTCCTGGTAAGAGTCTCTGTTGTCCCAGTTCTCCACAGGCCAATGGTAAAGCTTGACTGTCATCTTTCGGGAATGTAAACAATGAAACACCGGCTGTGTTATCCGGCACAACAGTCAGGGGGTGCATTCTACGGCGGGGGTGCGTTATCCAGCACAACACCTGCCGCAATACACCGCTTCCCACCTACAGCTTTCTTCTTTGCTGTCTCCATTGTTCATTGAACAAATTGCAAAAGATTCACCAACACAGATGTCCAGAATACTGTGGAATTTTGCGATGAAAACAGACGACTTAATAGCTGGCCACCATGCTGTCCCAAAATGTCCTCTACAATCCGTGACGTCACGCGCAGGCGTCATCATACTGAGACGTTTTCAGCAGGATATTTCGCGCAAAATTTAAAATTGCACTTTAGTAAGCTAACCCGGCCGTATTGGCATGTGTTGCAATGTTAAGATTTCATCATTGATATATAAACTATCAGACTGCGTGGTCGGTAGTAGTGGGTTTCAGTAGGCCTTTAAGATGACTGATTATAAAATGGAATCCGCTGGTAAACGCAAGATAATATCATGGAAATTGACACAAATGTAAGTAAAATATTGTCATTTTGAGGAGAAGAAACATTTGTCCCGGAAATTAATGTGTCCGGTAGCGCTCATTCATCCCCGAAACACTCCACCACCCCATTCTGAACTGAATTGTGTCGAGACGGCCACTTGAAACAGCGACTAAACTACACAAGCTAAAGCTAGAAAGAACCATCCATACACCCCACAACACATCATCTGCTCGTGTTGTTGTGAGCGACATCATCCAAGTAACATCAATGTCCAAACAGCGGTCATTGTTTTTAACAGTCTCAAGTGAGAATCAGAATCAGAATCAGAAATACTTTATTTTATTCCTGAGGGGAAATTAAGATTTTCTGCACAATCCCATTCAAGAGCAGACAAACATTACAGGGAGACAGAACAGGATCGCTGACAGGTCTGCCACCTTCTGGCGCCCCTTACAAAAAAGGTGAGAAACAGGTAAACGCTAGGGGGGGGGTGAGAAAAAAAAAAAATAAATTCAATCTAAGCCTGGGCCCCTGGAGAGGAGGTCCAGACTGAGGCCAAGGAAAAAAACAATTTATAACCCTAGCACACATAAGCATGTGTGTAAGAGGGAAAAATCAAACATCATAGAACAAAAAGGACATTAAAGACATTAAAAGAGCAGAGCTGATGCAATCAGCCATACAGCATACAAACATATACACAGCGGTGTTCCAGGCCATCGTCTGCTGGGGTGGGGGGGGGGGGTGCATGGCCAGAGACAGGAGCAGACCCAACAAAGCAACCACTAACTCTCGGCCAGTGTCCAGTCCGCATGGATGAGTCGCCTCTTTACTCATCAAGCTGCAAAAAGAATCAAAGCACGCTTCCCCCCCTTCACAATAATAGGGCGGTGCACCACATCCGGTCTGACTGCGCTAACAAAATAAGGGTTTCAAAAAAAGTAAACTGAAAGCACTTATTGTTACATTTACAAAATTATTACGCTTTGATTGTAGCTGAGATAGGCTCCAGCGCCCCCCGCGACCCCAAAAGGGAATAAGCGGTAGAAAATGGATGGATGGATGGACCTAAAATACTGGCCAAAATTGTCCAAAGATGCATTGCACCAATAAATGTGAGGATTTTTTCTTTTAACTAACAAACATTTCATTACATTTTATTTTACACAAAAAGCACTCACTCAATGGTGGTAAAATGAGTGTAAAAGGTAAAAAACTGAATTAAAAACAGTTAAAACAGAAAAACTTAATTACATTGTTATTTAAATCTATGTTATTTAAATCTTTTATTATTTTACTTGTTGTGGTTTATTTGTTACTAAATTATGTCCAGTTTTTTTTTTTTTTATACTATATTTAAAGTTGAGTTTTGGTGGTACAATAAATACCCATGTTTTCAAATGAATAATCATGTAATTTATCGTGATAATATTATCAATCAAAAATAATCGTGGCTATTGTTTTTGCATTAATCGTCCAGCCCTAACAATTAAGGTTCAAATAACAATTGCAAGTCCAAAACATTAGATGGCAGTAGTGTGTAGTTCATGGTACGTTGTCAGTTCAGTCTTTTGTTGCGCCCTAAAGTGTCAATACTGTAAATATTGTGCTTCTTATGCACCGGCTTTTTGATCGTAACTAACAACTTAGTTGTAGTTTCCATTAACAAATTTTGAAATTTCCGTTTTAAAATCGCCAATGCTAATCAGTAGCACGTCAATAGCAAAGCCAATGTATTTTAGCATCACGCTAGCAAATTTTTGGCAAAGTGAAGCCTCATTTAACTTGCGTTGAGTCAATCACTTAGTTGGCATTGAAAGTTGCAACATTACCTAGAGGTAGTTTGGCGGAGTCTGCTCTCAGTGCTGCTGGAGTGATCACCAAGCACCGAGCGTGATGTCACCATACTTGCCAACTTTGAGACCTCCGAATTCGGGAGATTGGGGGGGTGGGCGGGGCCGGGGGCGGGGGCGGGGTTAAGGGGGGGAGGAGTATATTTATAGCTAGAATTCACTGAATTTTTATATATATATATATATATATATATATATATTAGTACAGTACACAGTAATGAAAACACAGTTGTTCTTTTAACTGTACTGTACTTGCTGCTTACTTTAAAAAAAATAACACTTACCTTTCACTATTTGAGTAGCCTTTGTTCTGCCATTTGAGTACTGGCGAGTGATCTCTGAATCCGGGAACATATGTTTCACGGATTTGTTGAAAACATCCGCAAATGAGAACGGGATGTTTCTTGCAGCTATCAGCATAGCCATCTTTGTCTCGGCATATGTTACACCCTCGGGTCTCCATTTAGCAAGGTGGCCCATAATACTGCGTTGCCGCCGCCTTGTGCTTCTCCGACCGTTCATGAGTGACTATATCCATTCGGCCACCGTGTTATGGGTTATAGATAAACCTATGGATGACGGAGACCTATATAATAGTCTCCTTTTCAGGTGAGAGAGGACGCTAAAGGCAGTGTCTTTACATACCTGCCAACTACTCCGGTTTTCCCGTAATTCGTACGGTTTTCATCAACCTATTCCGGGTTACGGTTGCAGTGATAAAAAATATGGTTTTTCATTAATTAAAAAACTTTTTTTTTTTTAAGTTTTATTCACGAAATCGCGTAACAACAATGACAATCGACACTGCTTCCCGTAACTTCCTATCGAGCCATTCCGAATGCCATGCGCGAGGCTATTTATAGCACCGCTGCCAAGCACGAGGCACCTGTTGCCATTGTTTCCAAACAAGCGAACGATCATGGAATCAGCCGGAGAAAAATCGCAAACGAGTCTTAAACCGAAAAGAAAACTGCAGTCATTCCGTGAAGAATATTCAAAAGCCTATCCGGGAATAATTATCTGTTCCAAAAAGGGTGAAAACTACGCGAATTGCACCTTGTGCAGACAAGATTTTTCGATCGGACACGGAGGAATTAGCGATGTAAAAGACCACGTTGGGACAAAAAACACAAGTCTAATGCCGTTGCTAGCGATACAAGTGGAAAACTTTCAACGTTTTTCGTCGCCCAAACAGATTCTTTGGATGTGATAAATGCCGAAGTTTTATTTACGGAGGCAATAATTGAGCATGGACTAGAATACATTTGGATTTTAGCCACAAAAAGGTAATGACACCAATGTTATCTATTGGAATTGTTTAGTACTGTTATACTGTTAAAAGTGTTTATACTATTTATGCTTTCAAGTCCAAGTTGAAGAAATCTTGTTAAATGTTGACAGCATAACTACCAAAATACAGAAGTATGTCCTTAATATTTTTGCAGTGCTATTTCTGTTGAAAAGTTAAAATGATTACATTAGAGATGTGATGTGCCACTTTTCAAGTGTCTGATGGCTTAAATTCATTTTCATTAATTTTTCATATTTTGAATTCTTTTGAAAGGCTTACAAAAAAACTACATTTAAATTGTAATTCCATGCTATTGACAGGACTATTAATTTTAATGAAGTTAGCTTACCATGTTTACAGTATGATAATTGTGATAGAAATGTGAATTTTAGGCACAGAATATTTTTTACAATTGAACAAGGCAGTAGATTATACAAGCTTGGACAGAAAGTTAATAATGACACCAATTTTTGTTTTAATGGAATTGTTTAGTACTGTTTTACCATTTGTTTACTGTAAAAAGTGTTTATACTGTTTATACTTTCAATTAACAAATTGAAGTCTTGTGAAAGGTTGACAGGATAACTGGCATTAACTGTCAAAATAATTTCTAACTATTGAAGTTAGCTTACAGAATAAACATGTCAATCAACCCATATGATTTTTGCTGTAATATTTTTGTTTTGAAAAGTCACTGTGACTGATAGAAAAGTGATGGTTTTAGCAACATTTTAACCTGTCTGAATGCTAATAATCAGTTTGCGTCGGGGGGCGGAACCCCCCACCAGGACTTTGTCCTTGACCTACCGGGGCCTGCGGCCGCTGGACGCTGGCTACTAGGTTTTTCTGATTTCAAAAGTTGGCAGGTATGCCTTTAAGGCACGCCCCCAATATTGTTTGTCCGGCTGGAAATTTTGGACATTACTACTTGCCGTAGTTTTGAAGCAATGCATGATGGGAATACGGATGTTGTGTGTTAGTGTATTAACGTGCCGGATAGAATAAATACACGCTGAGAAATAGCTCCGTGCCTGCCTACTTTATGGGTTATAGATAAACCTACGGATAACGGAGACATATATAAAAGTCTCCTTTTCAGGTGAGAGAGGACGCTAAAGGCAGTGCCTTTAAGGCACGCCCCCAAAATTGTTGTCTGGCTGGAAATCGGGAGAATGGTTGTCCCGGGAGATTTTCGGGAGAGGCACTGAAATTTGGGAGTTTCCTGGAAAATTCGGGAGGGTTGGCAAGTATGGATGTCACACGCAACCCAGGCACCATAACATGACACTGTTGGATTTTACGTGAATCAGTGCCCGTTAGGACCGGCGGGATTTAGTGGATTATTACCATCCCTTGTGAGATGTGGTAAAACGTTAAAAGAATAAATATTATAAACATCTGCTTATATTATAATCGGATCCTGTTATTTTCTCCTCAGTGCTGGATGAAAGAGAGTCAAAGCCCTTTAAACTTTAAAAGACCATGTAGATCATAGCTGTGCACGCATTGATCTTTGCAGGTGGAAGCAGAAGTCTGCGTCTCCATTTCAGCATGTGTGTTTTCCACATTTGCGTTCATCTGCAGCATCATCTCCTCTCACGTCTTTTGTGCGCCGGAACATCGGTCCTCAGGGCAGTCGAACCCGGGTGGTAGAGGCCAGGCCAAAGTGTGACAAAGTTCCTGCGTGTTTACACAGCAAGCAGCGAGGGATTTCTTGGCGCGTCGTCGTCCGCATACTTCTCGGCTTCTCAGCTGTGCGTATGTTTGCCGGGGCGGCGTTAAAAACAGCCCCTGCAGGGAAGGTGACTGAGCTTTTTTATTTATTTATTTATTTTTGCTTTTTTGCTGTCCGAGACGTACGGCACCTGAAATGCTGTTTTCCGAGAGTACCAGAAGCTACAGCTGGCCTCAATGTCCTCCTTTCACTCCCAGTCGCTGTTCTCATCCGGCTGTCAAACTAGATTTTACACACAACCTTTCAGAGACGCCGTAAAAATAACATGAATTACTAGCATGCACGTCAGTCGGATGGGGGCGCGTGAAAGAGGCCCCCTTGAAGGTTTGAAAGAAGAAAAATGTCATTTTTCACTGCTTTTGGAAATGGAGAAGTAGTTATTTGAGGTAAATTTTGCTGTTGATTATTTACCACAGTGGTACCTCAGGTACCACACATTGTATGAAAATAACATACAATTCCGTGCTATAGAGCTCACGGGTATTTAAGCCGCACCCACCGAATTTGAGAAGAAATACATGTTGTGACAGTCCCTTGCTGTCGTCCAGGTTCGCAGGACCACCAAGGAAGGACATTCTGGTGAGCAGGTGTAGACTTCTTTATTTTTCAATAAGAACCTCAGTGTCGGTCGCTTTTCAGCCTTCCGCGTTTCCCAACTACTTCGGCACGTGTTGCAGCCATGAAATTCTAAGTTACCATATTTTTCGGAGTATAAGTCGCACCAGAGTATAAGTCGCACCTGCCGAAAATGCATAATAAAGAAGGAAAAAAACATTATGCAACTTTCACAAACTATGAAAAAAACTGCGAATTATAGTCCGAAAAATACGGTAATTATTATTTGCAAAAAAAATAAATTTTTATGAGTTTGAACATCAAATATCTTGTCTTTGTAGTGCATTCAATTGAATATGGGTTGAAAAGGATTTGCAAATCATTGTATTCCGTTTATATTTACATCTAACACAATTCCCTAACTCATATGGAAACGGGGTTTGTACTACAAACAACTAAAGTAGTTTTATGAAGTAATGTAATAATAATGCACAGCATTTACCTTGGTGTGTGGACTTCTCCGTCAAACACAACATCAGCAGCTTTTCCATGTTTTTTATGGACACATGTCCACCATTTAGATATTATTTTAACCTCCTTTGATGGCGTAATCGACTCAGCAGTGCTACGCTACAAATGTTTCACCAAGTTAGCCTCACACTTGTTAATGTTTATGATGATTTATTTCTTTAATTCAATGACTAACAGCCACTTCTTCTCAGCGCGGTCCTTCACGCTCACTCTCTGCTTTACAATGGTTGAAAAAAACAGAGTTATGTTGATTTCTGGCTCGGGATGCAACGATAAAAAGTATTAATGATAACCGCGGTAAAATTATGAGCACATTAAATAATACTGCGATTAGTAATGATAACTGTGATATAATAATAACTGTTACATCTCTATCTCTGGCTATACTAATGCTGGCAAATTAGAATGGATGTTTTGCTTGTGACCTAAAGCATAACAAATAGAGGAATTATTCTGGAAACAAGCTAAGCTTGGGCACTGGTATCCCGAGGTACAACTCTACTTAATTCATCATTCAAGATGCAAAAATGATGAGTAACCTTCTTACAAAACTGGGTGAAAGACCACTGAGCTGTAATTGGCGCGAGTGTGCATTATAAGGCAGCAGATAAAAACGTCACTAAGACTTCACAACGATAAAAGGAATCAAGCATAGACTGCTCAGATTCTTTCTTTTAACAAAACATCCCAAAAAACTAAAGCGGGGTAATTTATTTAAATAAACTTCAAAGAAAGACCAAGCATTAATTGGAAGCAGGCGATGGAGAAAGGCTGGTATTGAACTGTTTTATTTATAACCACTTCCTTTCTTACTTTGAACAATGAGTTTTAGTGCGAAAAAGTGGGGGGGGGAAACGGAGCTCTCTTGGACCACATGGTCATCTGCTTGCAAGTGAGTGGCACAACACGGCAGTTGCAGTGGCGGGCCGTCCGTTTCCCTACCTAGGCCTTCAGTGATGTCCGACTTCAACGATTACCTCTCAAAATGCCATAGTTGACGTCACCACATGACCATTGCTGGAGCAATACTATACAGGAACACATTCACGCCCTACTGGGTATTGAAGAGAATTATACTGTATTTATATAGCGCTTTTCTCTAGTGACTCAAAGAGCTTTTACATAGTGAAACCCAATATCTAAATTACATTTAAACCAGTGTGGGTTAGGGTTAGGGCTAGGATTTAAGGGCATACCTTAACCTTAAAGGTGAACATTATCACCAGACCTATGTAAGCGTCAATATATACCTTGATGTTGCAGAAAAAAGACCATATATTTTTTTAACCGATTTCCGAACTCTAAATGGGTGAATTTTGGCGAATTAAATGCCTTTCTATTATTCGCTCTCGGAGCAATCCGCCATTTTCTCAAACACATTACAAACACCGAGTCAAATCAGCTCTGTTATTTTCCGTTTTTTCGACTGTTTTCCGTACCTTGGAGACATCATGCCTCGTCGGTGTGTTGTCGGAGGGTGTAACAACACCAACAGGGACGGATTCAAGTTGCACCAGTGGCCCAAAGATGCGAAAGTGGCAAGAAATTGGACGTTTGTTCCGCACACTTTACCGACGAAAGCTATGCTACGACAGAGATGGCAAGAATGTGTGGATATCCTGCGACACTCAAAGCAGATGCATTTCCAACGATAAAGTCAAAGAAATCTGCCGCCAGACCCCCAGGAAAAGAGAGCGGATGAGGGTATGTCTACAGAATATATTAATTGATGAATACTGGGCTGTCTGCACTCTCAAAGTGCATGTTGTTGCCAAATGTATTTCATATGCTGTAAACCTAGTTCATAGTTGTTAGTTTCCTTTAATGCCAAACAAACACATACCAATCGTTGGTTAGAAGGCGATCGCCGAATTCGTCCTCGCTTTCTCCCGTGTCGCTGGCTGTCGTGTCGTTTCCGTCGGTTTCGCTTGCATACGGTTCAAACCGATATGGCTCAACAATTTCGTTTTCGCTACCTGCCTCCACACTACAACCATCCGTTTCAATACATGCGTAATCTGTTGAATCGCTTAAGCCGCTGAAATCCGAGTCTGAATCCGAGCTAATGTCGCTATACCTTGCTGTTCTATCCGCCATGTTTGTTTGTGTTGGCATCACTATGTGACGTCACAGGGAAATGGACGGGTGCATATAACGATGGTTAAAATCAGGCACTTTGAAGCTTTTTTAGGGATATTGCGTGATGGGTAACATTTTGTTTTACCCATCATGTTTGTCAGCATGTCTGTGATCTTCTTTTAATTCTTTTTTTTTAATTTTTTTTAATTAATTAATTTATTTATTTATTTATTTTTTAAATATATTTTATTAATATTATTTTTTAATTTTTCCCCTCCCTCAGGGGGGGGGCTCGGCGGGGCGGTTGCTGGTTGTTCCATCTCCATCGTTGGGGTCCCTGCGGGTGGGGTGGGTGGTTCCCGTGGCCCTGTGCCTGGGTGGTCCTGCGGCGGCCGATTTGGGTGGGGTGGCCGGGGGCTGGCCTCGCCGCGCTCTCCGGGGGTGGGGGGTGGGCTCGTGGGGGCCCGGTTGCCGGTGGGGCGGGGGCGGTCTTCCCGTCCGGTTGCGGGGAGTCTCTGGGTCCCTCGGGCGGGGCGTCTCGCCTTTCTGCCCGTGTGGGGTGTGGTCTCTCGCTGGCTTGGGGTCTGGCTGTCCCCTGCTTTTCTCGTGCCCTGTCCTCTGCCGGGTGCGTCTGTCTGCGGCCTGCTGCTGGCCCTTGTGGGCGGTACGGTGGGTCGGGCTCTGGGGTTCCTGTCGCTGGCCGGCTTGGCTGCGTGGGGGCGGTGGTCCCTGGTTCCCTGGGCACCACGCCTCCTGTTTGTGGGTTGGGCTCTCGGGGGTGATGGGGCCGTGCTCTGGCTCCCACGCACTCTGGGAGTCGAATGTACTGTACATGCAAATTCACATATGCTCACATACGTACATAGGTACCTACGCTCCCACATACATACACAAATACAGTACATATTTACCTACCTAATGCTCGTACATCCACACGCACATTCAATATACAAACATACACATACTGTACATATACACTTACTGTACAAACACATATACACATACTGTACATATACATTCACTGTACAAACACATATACACATTCTGTACATATACATTCATTGTACAAACACATATACACATTCTGTACATATACAAGTATATATGCATACTTACATTCATGCACATAATCACGTTTCATCAAACATATATTAACGTTGTTGCCCTAGGGTAAACTGGGTGTAACACATGGCACACTGACTGAGCTTAACCTATTGTGACTATAACAATCTACAAGGTTAATGTAGGTTGCTTCTCTTTCTCCCCCTCCATTTTTCTGCATTCTTTCGTATCTCAAGTTATCATTACGTATATGTATTGTTGCATTTAAACAACTGTATTGTTGATAATAAAGGTAAATTATTGGTATTGTTCATTATCAATAGCGCTATTTCTTTTGGTATTTGTATTGATCCATTTGTAGTGTAATAATGCTCATTGTCATTTCTGTATTATTTTTTATTTTTCGCTAACTGCTTATTTGCTATTACTTTTACCATCATATTTGTACATGTCATATTTGCTGATGTTGCTCTATTGTTGTTGTTGTTGTTGTTTGCTGTTGTTGTTTTTGTCTCTCTGTCTAATCCCCCTCTTGTCCCCACAATTTCCCCCTCTGTCTTCTTTTTTTTTTCTCTTTCTATCCCCTCCTGCTCCGGCCCGGCTGCACTAAATGATAATATAAATACATTTAATAAAGTCAAATACAAATAAGGCAACAAGAGAAGTATCCTACACTTCTCTTTTGTAAAGTAAATCTGAACAGCCGACATGGGCATCTACATCAACTATATGATTTGCCTGAGAAGCTGGACAGGACACAAAAAAAAAAAAAAAAATTGAAAAAAATTGAAAAAAATTGAAAAAAAATAAAATAAATTGAAAAAAACTTCGAAAAATAAAATAAGCCACTGGGAACTGATTTTTAATGGTTTTAACCCTTCTGAAATTGTGATAATGTTCCCCTTTAACACCTTCTCCTCCGCTGGCCGCTCACTGTTAAAGACAACAGATGATTAGATCACCACGTACCACCTGTGAAATCTAATCACCTGCCAGCTGTGTCTCGCCGTTCAGCACATGCCCCGCCCCTAGCCGATGGTGCTCCGCCCTCAACACCATTGACAGAGGCGGTGACCTTTGCTCCTGCAGGCGCGCTGATCGACCTCTCCCTCCACAGACATCTTTTGGCATTAGGGATGTAACGATATGAACATTTCATATCACGGTTATTGTGAGCGAAATTATCACGGTTAACCAAGTTGTATTTAAAACAATTCAAACAAACTAAAACAAATTGATAGAAAATATACTTATAATACTGTTCTTGCTTTTTTAGAGCCATATTTTCATTTGAGTGTTTAGATATGTTTATCTTCTTTCATTTAAATGTTTAAGTTTTACAGTTTTTTATCGATAAAGATTGATAACATTATATTGAAAAACAAATTGTGTTCACTAGGCTTCATTTTCGGGTTTATATGACATCACGTGAGTTCACCTCCTGTTGTACACTGCAAAAAGTCAGTGTTCAAAAACAAGAAAAAAAAAATACAAAAATGAGGGGTATTTTATTTGAACTAAGCAAAATTATCTGCCAATAGAACAAGAACATTTGGCTTGTCAAGACTTTCCAAAACAAGTAAAATTAGCTAACCTCAATGAACCCAAAAATACCTTCAAATAAGTATGTTCTCACTAGTAACAAGTGCACTTTTCTTGATAGAAAAAAACAAATATGAGACCTTTTTGCTCAATATGTTGAAAAATATTCTTAAATTAAGTAAATGCTAGTGCCATTATCTTGACATAATGATATGCGCTCGGCATTACATTTCTTGCATTTTCCCATCGATAAAATGACATCATCGCGCCAAGTGTGTGCTCTTTCAGTCAATTAGTGTGCAAGTATATATATTTACAGCCCGGCCCCGGACCAAATTTTTTTGTTATTGTAATTTTGAAGAATTTATCTGAATGTGCATGAACTATTTCTGTTCAAAATTGTTTGAAATGTCACATGTTAAATGTTTAAATATTAACTGTCAGTTTGCTGTACTGTGCCAACTGCACTACTATTTGAGTACGTATGTGTGGAGGGAGATGTTGCCAGCGCTGCCTGCAGGAGCAAAGGTCACCGCCTCTGTCCATGGTGCTGAGGACAGAGCACCATCAGACTGTATGTTCTATTGTTTCATTGAAAATAAAACAGCAAAGTCCATTTGGCTGTCATCTGTTTTAATTATGAGACAACTTTTTTTTTTTTCATGCTTGAAATAAGAAATTCTTCCTTTAAAAAAACAGTTTTATACTTGTGAGTGTTGATGACACAGCTTTGCAACAGTTGATGTTCTAGTTTCAAGCATGTTTTACTCAATATAGGTCATAAAATCTCAGCAACAAGCTGTAATATCTTACTGAGATCATTTAGGGCCAAAACACTTAAAACAAGTAAAACACTCTAACATAAAATCTGCTTAGTGAGAAGAATTATCTTATCAGACAGAAAATAAGCAAATATCACCCTTATTTGAGATATTCAATCTTACTTAGATTTCAGTTTTTGCAGTGTAGACACTGTGTTGTTAAGGTTGTTAAATAAACACATCCGCCTGTGTCGTATTCCTCTGAGTATAGACCCATCACTTTGTTCTAAGAGAGCACAGCTTGTATGTTCATACACATCCGAATATCTTAGTTGCTCACAGTGATATGTTTATACAAGTTCAGATGGGGGTATGTTGTTTCTCAATTAATGACTCTTGTTTACATGTTAGCACTTAAGCTCGCTCTCGTCAGTCTGTGAGTTTATCAAAGTGTTATCAATTATGTTTTTTCCATCATTTTAATTTAGAATGATAATACTAACCGTCTGGGATTTTACCGCGGTTATTATTTTTACTTTCTACCAATGTGGAGTTAATAAATTTTTTTTTTTAAAACACATGGAGATGTTGCCTACAGCTACTGATGTTAAAGCCACTGTTTTTTTTTGTGTACCACGGAATAGTGGCATTGGTTTCTAGAAATCCATTGCCAGCTTTCTAGTGCGCACGCTGTACGCTTTGTACGCTCGCCACTTGCCCTTATAATGACAGGCGGAAGATTGGCGTTGTGACATTTGCTAGATTGTCCAAAGCTGAGCATTGATCTGTCGCCTATTGAAGTCGTTACAATTACGACCTTTAAAGGGCGTTATTGTTTATTGATTTCTTAAGGACGTCTCAGTTTGGAAGATGGTAGAGAAAAGAAATGCGGAAAAGGACTCTTTTTCTTTGACTTCTCTTAGCGACTATGACCACAACGCTCACAGTTTCTCCTGGCCTGAATATACAGTCGTGGTCAAAAGTTTACATACACATTATGTCATGGCTGTCTTGAGTTTCCAATCATTTCTACAACTGTTATTTTTTGTGATAGAGTGATTGGAGCACATACTTGTTGGTCACAAAAAACATTCATGAAGTTTGGTTCTTTTATGAATTTATTATGGGTCTACTGAAAATGTGACCAAATGTGCTGGGTCAAAAGTATACATACAGCAATGTTAATATTTGGTTACATGTCCCTTGGCAAGTTTCACTGCTATAAGGCGCTTTCGGTAGCCATCCACACGCTTCTGGTTGAATTTTTGACCACTCCTCTTGACAAAATTGGTGCAGTTCAGCTAATTTTTTATGTTTTTCTGACAGGGACTTGTTTCTTCAGCATTGTTCACACGTTTAAGTCAGGACTTTGGGAAGGCAATTCTAAAGCCTTCATTCTAGCCTGATTTAGCCATTCCTTTACCACTTTTGACGTGTGTTTGGGGTCATTGTCCTGTTGGAACACCCAACTGCGCCCAAGACCCAACCTTCGGGCTGATGATTTTAGGTTGTCCTGAAGAATTTGGAGGTAATCCTCCTTTTTCATTGTCCCATTTACTCTCTGTAAAGCACCAGTTCCATTGGCAGCAAAACCAAGCCCAGAGCATAATACTACCACCACCATGCTTGACGGTAGGCTTGATTGAAGGATTGAAACTTTTATTAGTAGATTGCACAGTACAGTACATATTCCGTACAATTGACCACTAAATGGTAACACCCGAATAAGTTTTTCAACTTGTTTAAGTCGGGGTCCACGTAAATCAGTTCATGGTACAAATATATACTATCAGCATAATACAGTCGTCACACAAGTTAATAATCAGAGAATATACATTTAATTATTTACATTATTTACAATCCGGGGGGTGGATTGTGGGGGAGGGGAGGTTCGGAGGGTTTGGTTGATATCAGCACTTCAGTCATCAACAATTGCATCACCAGAGAAATGGACATTGAAACAGTGTAGGTCTGACTTCGTAGGATATGTACAGCGAGCAGTGATTGATTGATTGATTGAGACTTTTATTAGTAGGTTGCACAGTGAAGTACATATTCCGTACAATTGACCACTAAATGGTAACACTCGAATAAGTTTTTCAACTTGTTTAAGTCGGGGTCCACTTAAATTGATTCATGATACAGATATATACTATCATATATACTATCATCATAATACAGTCATCACACAAGATGATCATCAGGGTGTATACATTGAATTACCGTATTTTCCGCACTATAAGGCGCACCGGATTATTAGCCGCACCTTCAATGAATGGCATATTTCATAACTTTGTCCACCAATAAGCCGCCCCGGACTATAAGCCGCGCCTACGCTGCGCTAAAGGGAATGTCAAAAAAACAGTCAGATAGGTCAGTCAAACTTTAATAATATATTAAAAACCAGCGTTCTAACAACTCTGTTCACTCCCAAAATGTACGCAAATGTGCAATCACAAACATAGTAAAATTCAAAATAGTGCAGAGCAATAGCAACATAATGTTGCTCGAACGTTAATGTCACAACACACAAAATAAACATAGCGCTCACTTTCTGAAGTTATTCTTCATTCGTAAATCCTTCGTCTTCGGTGTCCGAAGTGAAAAGTTGGGCAAATTTACGATCCACTGGCAGATGTTGGCGTCGTCTGGCGCTGCCTCCTCGTCTTAGTGAAGGTGTGTTCGCCTTCTGTCATCCATTGTTCCCACGCAGTTAGCAGTCTAGCTTCGAATGCCCTGTTGACACCAATATCTAGCGGCTGGAGGTCTTTTGTCAATCCACCCGGAATGACGGCGAGTATTGAATTAAGCGCGTAAGCGTGTCTCTCAATGTGCTGTTATGAGCTAGCAAATATAACAACTACACTACCCAGCATGCAACGATAGTTACGAGCATGCGCGGTAGCCCTGAGAAGCATTGTTGTATGCTGGGAGTTAGAATGTGGTTATGAGCACGCTGTGAGTAAACGTTGAGAACTCAGTTAACACGCCTCGTCTGCATTATTTATAATTAGACAGACAACACACTTAATAGGAGCCATTTTGGGGTCTTTACATAAACACACAAATGGAAATGAAACGTCACATATCCCAGCATGCACCGCGCGCTTCTTCTACGGGGAAAAAAGATGGCGGCTGTTTACCGTAGTTGCGAGACCTAAACTTTATGAAAATGAATCTTAATATTTATCCATATATAAAGCGCACCGGGTTATAAGGCGCACTGTCAGCTTTTGAGAAAATTTGTGGTTTTTAGGTGCGCCTTATAGTGCGGAAAATACGGTATTTACATTATTTACAATTCGGGGTGTGGGGGGGGGGGGATTAGGTTTGGTTGTTATCATCAGTCATCAACAATTGAGAACAGAGAAATGGATATTGAAACAGTGTAGGTCTGACTTGGTAGGATATGGACAGCAAGTAGTGGACATAGAGAGAGATCAGAAGGCATAAGAAAAATATCTGCATTTGATTGTTTACATTTGATTATTAACAATCCGGGGAGGGTGTTAGTTTAGGGTTGAAGTTGCTTGGAGGTGTACTTTTATTGCGGTTTTGAAGGAGGATGGAGATGCCCTTTCTTTTATACCTGTTGGGAGCGCATTCCACATTGATAAGGCATAGAAAGAGAATGAGTTAAGACCTTTGTTAGTTCGGAATCTGGGTTTAACGTGGTTAGTGGAGCTCCCCCTGGTGTTGTGGTTATGGCGGTCATTTAAGGAAGTAGTTTGACATGTACTTCGGTATCAGGGAGGTGTAGCGGATTTTATAGACCAGGCTCAGTGCAAGGAATGGTGTTCCTGGGAATTAAAGGCCTCACCTTTTCTCCTCCAAACATATTTGCTGGGTATTGTGGCCAAACAGCTCTAATTTTTGTTTCATCTGACCACAGAACTTTCCTCCAGAAGGTCTTGTCTTTGTCCATGTGATGTACATGGTGTATGCGGGCGCTTCCTAATTGCTTAAGGGGCTTCCTGTCACTTGCCTCAAATTAAAGCCACACTTTCAGATGGATGGAGTATACCATCTGTCCTGTCCTCGCATCTCATGTCTGTGTTTTTAATCCCGTAAGTAAGCGAGCACAGGACTACATTTTCTTCTCTCTGCTTCATCCTCCTCATCCTCTCTTGCCCGCTCATGCCTCGATGGCGGTGTCACTCCCTAATCAAACAGCAGGCCCGCTTTTTTTTCCCCCTGCTCGGTGGCTTTATGGCCGGAAGGAGGAGGGGGGGCTTTTCCTATCTCCTTCTTTCACGTTTACCCCCCCGCTCCCCTTCTCTCGCTCGCTCTTCCTCCCGAGCGTGGCTACCGCATTAGAGGAAATGTCTTTTTCATGGAAGATTTGCCGCAATTTCCAAAATGTCCGCTTTACCTAATGGACAAGCGACTCGGTTCTAATGAATGATTACATGTGTGAGTATGAGGCGTTTGGGGGGAGGCGGAGTAGAGATGAAGGTGATGAAGAGTGGGATGAGGAAGAGGAGGGCCGTCGGTGGGGTGCGGGGATGATTGAACATAAAAGCCGGAGGGGCGAAAATGTTTAGTTTCATTGCCGGGGAGGGGGCTAGTCAATTAGCACGGTTGTCAAGCGGTGGGCATTACTCTTCTTTCAATGGGTCTGTTTTGGATTCTTAGCACAAATCGCTGCACTCGGAGATCTGTGTGTGTATGCGTGCGTGTTTGTGTGTGTGTGTGTGTGTGTGTGTGTGTGTGTGTTAGTGCAGCATGGTTCCATCAGCATGGCAGCACAACGCAGAATCCAGATGAACTCCAGGAAGCGGCCCCATCTGATTGCCACGTTGTGGTAATGTGTGTGTGTGTGTGTGTTTGTGTGCGTGTGTGTGCGTGTAGCCAGGCAGGTCGGTGTTAATCCAATCAGATTAGCCGCGTATAAGCACTGGCGGCCAGCCGCTCCAAAGCTGGTTACATCCGCTCATCCCGCCAGTGCTCAGCGTTCCAGCATTGCCAGGTCAACCAGCCTTCTACGGATGGAACAACTCGCGTTGGGTTGACCTTCAGAGAGCCCGAATACTTGCAAATAACTTGCTTTTTGTGTCGTTTCATGATGGTGAAGTTAGCTCTTGTCTGATTGACAGCCTCTAAACCAGGGTTTGTCAATCTTTTCTGAGCCGAGGCACATTTATTTTCATTGAAAAAATCCTGAGGCACACCACCAGCAGAAAACATAAATAAAATTAAACTCAGTAGCCAATATTGACAGTAAAAAGTCAATTGTTGGATATGAATTCAAACCATAACCAAGCATGCATCACTATAGCTCTTGTCTCAAAGTAGGTGTACTATATGTTGGCCTGTTCTTTCACCTTCGTCATTATCTTCCTCTTTATGCTCTACTTACCCTATATAAAACTCTCTTTGAACCACGTCTAAACTACTGTAATGTCATCTGGTGTAACACCTTCCCTACCTACCTTCGCAAATTAGAATCCATTCAAAAGAAAATCATACGGGCTCTGTCATGGTCCAAGTTGAATGCCCCCACTCGACATCTATTCCATAAATATCATCTCTTAAGACTGAGAGAGTTCAATATTTATCAAAATGCTTGTTTAATCTATCAAGTCATTTACAGGCTGAATCTTAGGCTCTGTAGCTTGGTTCCTATCTACCACCCCCAGCATGCCCACAACACTCAGATCTTATATCAGGTAAACATTGTTTACTGGCTTGTACCGCTCGAAGTGTTGTATGCAGGGGACCAAAGATCTGGAACCGGCTTAAAGGGGAACGTTATCACAATTTCAGAATGGTTAAAACCATTAAAAATCAGTTCCCAGTGGCTTATTATATTTTTCGAAGTTTTTTTCAAAATTTTACCCATCACGCAATATCCCTAAAAAAAGCTTCAAAGTGCCTGATTTTAACCATCATTATAAACACCCGTCCATTTTCCTGTGACGTCACATAGTGAAGCCAACACAAACAAACATGGCGGAAAGAACAGCAAGCTATAGCGACATTAGCTCGGATTCAGACTCGGATTTCAGCGGCTTAAGCGATTCAACAGATTACGAATGTATTGAAACGGATGGTTGTAGTGTGGAGGCATGTCGCGAAAATGAAATTGAAGAAGAAACTGAAGCTATTGAGCCATATCGGTTTGAACCGTATGCAAGCGAAACCGACGAAAACGACACGACAGCCAGCGACACGGGAGAAAGCGAGAACGAATTTGGCGATCGCCTTCTAACCAACGATTGGTATGTGTTTGTTTGGCATTAAAGGAAACTAACAACTATGAACTAGGTTTACAGCATATGAAATACATTTGGCAACAACATGCACTTTGAGAGTGCAGACAGCCCAATTTTCATCAATTAATATATTCTGTAGACATACCCTCATGTCAGCAGGCCAGGGAAGCTAGGGTCGATATTCTTCTCTTGATCATCTTCGGGACGGTGTGAGCCAAGACATCCAGGGGGTTTAGCTCGCTCGTCTGCTTGCCGTGCTACCGAGGTCCTTTGTCCCTGAATTGCTCACACACTCCGGCAGATTCAATGGGGGTCTGGTGGCAGATTTCTTTGACTTTATCGTTGGAAATGCATCTGCTTTGAGTGTCGCAGGATATCCACACATTCTTGCCATCTCTGTCGTAGCATAGCTTTGGTCGGTAAAGTGTGCGGAACAAACGTCCAATTTCTTGCCACTTTCGCATCTTTGGGCCACTGGTGCAACTTGAATCCGTCCCTGTTCGTGTTGTTACACCCTCCGACAACACATCGACGAGGCATGATGTCTCCAAGGTACGGAAAACAGTCGAAAAAACGGAAAATAACAGAGCTGATTTGACTCGGTGTTTGAGAAAATGGCGGATTGCTTCCCGAGCTCCGAGAGCGAATATTAGAAAGGCGTTTAAATCGCCAAAATTCACCCATTTAGAGTTCGGAAATCGGTTAAAAAAATATATGGTCTTTTTTCTGCAACATCAAGGTATATATTGACACTTACATAGCTCTGGTGATAATGTTCCCCTTTAATGAGAGCCTCAAGATGCTGTATCCATTTTCCAACTTCAAAAAGAAACTGAAAACTTACCTATTAACCACCTATCTCTAATGCCTCATGTGGGGTAGACTACTGTTGGGTTTTGCATGGTTGAATGAATGTATGTATGTATGTGTATGCTTGCTTTAGTACTATTATCTTGTGTTTATCATATAGCGTTGTTGTTTTTTGTTGTTGTTGTGCTTGCTACCATGTTTCATCGTTCCATGTATATACTGTCCTCTGGACGCCCTGTCAAAAGCTTCTTCTAGCTTATTTGGGGTACCCTTTCATGTACCAACATCTTTAAATGATGATATTCACTACTATTGTAATTGTTATATGGTATTGTGAATAAACTAACTACTGTCACCACCTGTCACATCACGCCGTAACTTATTTTGAGTTTTTTTGTGTTTTCCTGTGTGTAGTGTTTTAGTTCTTGCCTTGTGCTCCTATTTTGGTGGCTTTTCCTATTTTGTTGGTATTTTCCTATAGCAGTTACATGTCTTCCTTGGATGCTATTCCCCGCACCTGCTTTGTTTTGGCAATCAAGACTATTTAAGTTGTGCGAACGCAATCCTTCTTTGTGGGGACATTGTTGATTGTCATGTCATGTACGGATGTACTTTGTGGACGCCGTCTGCTCCACACGCTGTAAGTCTTTGCTGTCGTCCAGCATTCTGTTTTTGTTTACTTTTCAGCCTGTTCAGTTTTAGTTTTGTTTTGCTTTTTGCGGCACGCACCTTTTGTTTACTTTTGGTTTAAGTGTTAGGTACCTTTTTACCTCCCGCATATTGTGATCACGACAAACCATGTTCCCGACATCTACAAAGCAATTAGCTACTTGCTGCCACCTACTGATATGGAAGAGTATTACACGGTTAATCTGCCGCGCCCTAGACAGCACAAACACTCAACAACGGCCCATTTGCGGATTATAATTACTGGTTTGCCAAAAATATTTTTAACCCAATTAGGTGAAATTACATAATCTCCCACGGCACACCACACTGTAAAAAAATATTTACATATAAAATATTGTTTGCTGTAATTTTTTAAACAGGAATTCAAACAAAACTTCCATAAGGAAAGAATAAACAAATGTGCAGGGACTTAAAAAAGAAAATAGAAGAAAAGAAATAGCACGATATTACATATTTTTTTGTCTTTGATGGAAATGGTCTTCATAATGTCTTTTAGGATGTGGGGAGTTTTCATGACACTTTTTGTTCTCTTTGTCATCATTAGTGGTTAAAGCCTGTCTATGGCAAACCCAGAGAGGCATCCTGCAGTGTGTGCAAAAAGACCTGCAAACTATGCTTAATGGGCATCAACGTGGTGGAATCACACAAGCTATTAGCTATTCACAAGTCGGCGATTAAAGGAAGGCAGCAATAACGGTGTCAGATTTGTTTGGTGTGACCAACAAAGCAACTTCTGCTGTATAGAATTAATGAAAATATAAATAATAATAATAAATAATAATGAACAATTTGTAATGCACTTTACATTTGTTAAAATCTCAAAGTGCAACAAAGTATAAAAATTAAAAAAAATTAAAATAAAAAAATAGAAAGTTAGAATATATACCGGTAATAAGAAATTAAAATAGAAATGAAATCATGACACACACTAGATAAACACTAGATAACAAAGTATAAAAATAAAAAAAAATTAGAATAAAAAAATAGAAAGTTAGAATATATATAATAAGAAATTAAAAATGGTATTAAAAAAAAAAAAATTAGACTTGCTGATCCCTGCAGAAACCCTGCAAACCTATCCTGATCTATAAACGACAAGGGTGCACAAAACAATATCAATTCACATCTAAATGACAATTCCTAATTTATCCCGATTGTAAATTGACTCCTAATTTTCAAAAATGTATTTAAAAAAAAAAAATGTTTAGATCATTTAAAAAAAATTTGAATACATTTTTTAAAATACTTTTTGGAACCAGAAAGACCTGTAACCTGTTTTGATAAAATTATAAATATTATACCATTAAATAAATTGCAAGAATCTCTTTGAAGCTAGCATCATTTTGAAAAGAGAATTGATTCTGATTCCAATCTTCAACCCAGAAATCTGAATCGGCTCGGATCGTTAGGTGCCCAAAGATTCACACCCCTAATAACTGACAATTTTAAAAAATTGCCTCTGCCTGTTTTGTTTTTTACACAAAATTGATCGGTCGCAGAATTCCGGTACATGGGTTCTTTGTGTTGACGGGAAACGACTTGCTCCGGTGATGACTCTGCTTACGGCAACGGCGAATGCGGATGGCTTTGGTCTTGTCGGGACCCTCCTTTGGGGCTAGCCTTGCCATTCAGTATGCACTTTTCATTGTCCGTGTCTGCTTTGTGTGTTCCTGCTTGCGTTTTCCTGCACTCGCGGTTTGGGCTGACGGTCAAACATATCGCACACATCAACAAAATAATTGTGCCGTTAAAGGAAACTCGCGTTAATTCGTTATTTTCACGCTAGCTTTGACTGCCTATTGATTGAATTTGAAGTCTGAAACATTCTTTCTTCCTTTTCCAAGTCACCCAGCGTCACATGACCCTTAACATTTTTGCCATGACCCCTGCTGGAGTTCTGAGCTAAAGGTTGAGAACCACAACACTAAAGAAATGAATTCATTAAGAGGCATTGTAACATTTCACAGAGGTTCCTTATGGTGTTTGAGAAACACTGTTCAGCCAATGACTCTATAAGTGTTGCAGTATGTTTAGGCATAGCAGCGCAAAGAATGGTCGTACATATAAGGATGAGATAAGACCCCCGTGTTCCCGCCTGTCAGTATAGCCTGAGGCCAGCGTTGACTGGCCTCTCCCGACTACACGGTTGCTTCGTCTCGTTGAGTTCAACTCAGGTTCAGCCTGGGGTCACCCGCACTTGGAAGGGAGTAAAAGCTCAAGAATGTATACTGCCTTAGCTTGACATTCCAGGCTTTATTTTGACTCCCATCTTCTGGCACAATTGGAAGAGGTGGGCAAGGGTCCGGCACCATTGCATGCATTTGCAGTAGAATGACTGCCATCTCTACTTGCAAGTTCTCGGACCATGTCCACACAAACCTCTTTGTTTACAACTGTTGTTCCTTTTGTGCAGCAGCTTAATAGCTTACGGACTGTATCGCTGCAGACTGTATTGATCTATATTGATATATAATGTAGGAACCAGAAGTATTAATAACAGAAAGAAACAACCCTTTTGTGTGAATGAGTGTAAATGGGGGAGGGAGGTTTTTTTGGGTTGTTGCACTAATTGTAAGTGTATCTTGTGTTTTTTATTTTGATTTAATAAAAATAAAAATAAAAAAAATTATTATTTTTTTTTTTATTTCTTGTGCGGCCCGGTACCAATCGATCCACGGACCGGTACCGGGCCGCGGCCCGGTGGTTGGGGACCACTGCACTAGATGGTAACACCCGAATAAGTTTTTCAACTTGTTTAAGTCGGGGTCCACGTTAAGGTAGAGGGGCGAATTACACACACTCAGTCATCAAACACAGAAGAGGCAACAACGTCTTAGTTGGAGGCACTGGTCATTAAAAGAAAAAACACATTTTTCTTCAAAGTTGACACAAAATGCACTATGGGGAGTGTGTGAAGCTGTGCACTAAAAGGGCCCCAGCAGCAAAAACCCACAAAGCTGACTGCTCGCTTTTTTTTGTCTGTTGACTTCCACATGGGAGGAAAAGTGGTGCGATATTACTAACGTTGTGTCCCATCACACCGCTAAGGATTTGCTACCATTTGCAACCATAGAAAAAAGCGGTTGGAAATAATTGACACGTTATATGAGCTTCGCAGTCACAACTTTGCAGAGGAAGCATTGACACAAATGTGCACAACTTGAAAGTGTTAAAGGGGAACATTATCACCAGACCTATGTTAGCGTCAATATATACCTTGATGTTGCAGAAAAAAGACCATATATTTTTTTAACCGATTTCCGAACTCTAAATGGGTGAATTTTGGCGAATTAAACGCCTTTCTAATATTCGCTCTCGGAGCGATGACGTCACAACGTGACGTCACATCGGGAAGCAATCCGCCATTTTCTCAAACACCGAGTCAATCAGCTCTGTTATTTTCCGTTTTTTCGACTGTTTTCCGTACCTTGGAGACATCATGCCTCATCGGTGTGTTGTCGGAGGGTGTAACAACACGAACAGGGACGGATTCAAGTTGCACCAGTGGCCCAAAGATGCGAAAGTGGCAAGAAATTGGACGTTTGTTCCGCACACTTTACCGACGAAAGCTATGCTACGACAGAGATGGCAAGAATGTGTGGATATCCTGCGACACTCAAAGCAGATGCATTTCCAACGATAAAGTCAAAGAAATCTGCCGCCAGACCCCCATTGAATCTGCCGGAGTGTGTGAGCAATTCAGGGACAAAGGACCTCGATAGCACGGCAAGAAATGGCGGCAGTTTGTTACCGCAGACGAGCGAGCTATCGACCCTAGCTTCCCTGGCCTGCTGACATCAACTCCAAAACTGGACATATCAGCTTTCAGGAAAAGAGCACGGATGAGGGTATGTCTACAGAATATATTAATTGATGAAAATTGGGCTGTCTGCACTCTCAAAGTGCATGTTGTTGCCAAATGTATTTCATATGCTGTAAACCTAGTTCATAGTTTTTAGTTTCCTTTAATGCCAAACAAACACATACCAATCGTTGGTTAGAAGGCGATCGCCGAATTCGTCCTCGCTTTCTCCCGTGTCGCTGGCTGTCGTGTCGTTTTCGTCGGTTTCGCTTGCATACGGTTCAAACCGATATGGCTCAATAGCTTCAGTTTCTTCTTCAATTTCGTTTTCGCTACCTGCCTCCACACTACAACCATCCGTTTCAATACATGCGTAATCTGTTGAATCGCTTAAGCCTCTGAAATCCGAGTCTGAATCCGAGCTAATGTCGCTATAGCTTGCTGTTCTATGCGCCATGTTTGTTTGTATTGGCATCACTATGTGACATCACAGGAAAATGGACGGGTGTTTATAACGATGGTTAAAATCAGGCACTTTGAAGCTTTTTTTAGGGATATTGCATGATGGGTAAAATTTTGAAAAAAACTTCGAAAAATATAATGAGCCACTGGGAACTGATTTTTAATGGTTTTAACCCTTCTGAAATTGTGATAAAGTTCCCCTTTAAGCTGCATTGACAATATTATCACCTGTGACACAGCATCATGAAGCAGTGGCAGGTTGGTGTTTCTGGCTAAAGTCTTTGTGTGTACTGTATGTCTTATCATAATGTTTACCTATAAAAACACCACCGTTATTTTTAAGGTGCTGCTGACGTTTAAACATGTCCTCTTAAACCAGGTCACTTGATTTCACATTATTTTTTTATTTTGTGTTTTTTGTTAGCTGATTAATTTAGCATAACTAAAAACTTTTTTTTAAAGAATATTGAAGATTAGATTTTACTTTTCTCATAGTATTTTCAACACGTTTTCTTTTTTCTTATTTCTAAACACTTATTAAATTGGGATTCTATGAAGCAAAACTTGCAGCAGCAGGCGTTTGCTGCAGGGATGTCGCCTCTTCTTACTTACAAAAATAGTCCTTTTTGGTCGAGAGAACAACTTGCAGTGGCTTTGAACCTGATATTTCCATAAGGTTGACTTTCCTTTGTCTATTTCTGCTCGCTTGTGGCTCATCAGTAGCAAGTGAACTGCAGCCAAGTTCCCCCACTACGGCACGCCTCGAGTGTCAAAAAGGAAGTGTTCAAGTTCATCGCCCGATTAAAAAATTTAGTGCCGTTATTGAAATTTATAGTTACTTTACAACCTTACTATAAATAGGTATGTATGTATACGTGTACATACGTGTATATATTTGTGTAAATTTGTATTTGTGTATATATTTATACTGTATATATGTAAATATATATACATATACATATATATATAAATATATATATATATATATATGTAAATATATATATATGTAAATATATATATATATATGTATATGTATATATGTATGTATATGTATGTATATGTATATGTATGTGTGTATATATATATATATATATATGTATGTAAGTATGTATATATATATGTATATGTTTGTATATATATATATATGTATGTATATGTATGTGAATATGTGTATATATATATATGCATATACAGTATATATATATATATAATTATGTATATGCATATATATATACACACATATATATACATATATATATGTATATATATATATGTATATATATATATATGTATATATATATATATATATATATATATATATATATATATATATATATATATATATATATATATGTATATATATATGAATGTATTAGGTCTGTCACACGATTAAAATATTTAATCGTGATAATCGCATTTTGTTCATAGTTAACTCAAAATTAATCGCAGATACATGTAACATTTGATGATTAATAAATGTACCCTAGACAAATATTCGTTCAGGTTTTAACACCATCAACGGACAATTAATTTGCTTTAAATAAATGTGTGTTAAACATTATTCGTTTTTAAACAGCTCAACACAAAAAGGAAAAACATGATTTAGTGGCAATTTAACGTGTTGATGTCTTGCCAGATTTTGTATTTTGTATAAATACAGAATTTTTACTCCTGCTTTAGGAGCACTTGCATTCAGAGGAGGAGCTACAATTTCATGTTTGGATAAGTTTCACGCATAAATAACACAAAATGTTGAGTGTTATGATCATGCTTTCATTGTCAAGTATGTGTTTGTAATATCCACCCTTCCAATTTCTATCGCTTGTTCATTTTGAGGTCACGGGGGGCTGGAGCCTATCCCAGCTGTAATCTGTGCTATTTCTACATGAATAAATGCTTCAGATATTCTGTACATTACATGTTGTACAAGTTAATGGTCTTCATACTGCTGCATGGCAAGGTTCTAACCCAATGGTTCTTAACCTTGTTGGAGGTACCGAACCCCACCAGTTTCAAATGCGCATTCACCGAACCTTTCTTTAGTGAAAAATATTATTATATATTTTTTATAAATTCAAGACAACGTTACATGTTTCTTTACTGGTGCGCAAAATGAACTGTGCATGAACATCACCTTGTTCCAAGAACAAAACCAACACAGTGCATGAACTCACATCAAATTACTGTCAGGTTCAAACACCGAACTATCTATTACACAAGACAAGAAGAAGGAATCAAGCAGAGACAGAGTTGAAGTTTACTCATGAGGAGAGACGTATTGGGCTGCACACTCAGTTACAGTTTCCCCCTACGCTCTAAGGTACAGTCCCACGTGCTCCTCTATTTATTCGGGAGTTCCCTAGTTAACATCACTGAGGCTGCTTCTGCAAGGACGGGTAATGCAAGCAGCCCCAGTAGACACAATACGTGATTATTCAGAATGGAAATGTGCTGACACTCGTGATTTCGCCCGGTCTCTGTTTTGTCTGCGTTGAGGTACTCGATGTCCGTCCTTGGCTGTCAGCAGGTAGTGTCTGGAAACAAACTGCTGACACGAGACAACTCGCAAAGCAAGATTACAAGTTGTGCCTTTGCACAGATAGAAAAGTACAACTTCAGCACAATTGATAACAACTATAGCAACGGCCTTTCAGCATAAGAGTTGTGTGATAACTTATACATAATTATTCTAACATTTACACACCTGCAAATCAGATGGAAAATTAAAGGGAACATTGTTTGGGGGTATCCATAACATGGCGATAGGGAGAAGTTTTTATTTACACGATGAGTCGGGTGTGTCTTGACCTTCGCCGAACCCCTGAGGCCGACTCACCGAACCCCTAGGGTTCGATCGAACCCAGGTTAAGAACCACTTTTCTAACCTTATCTATTAAATTATAAAATGTAATATTCAGCCTGCTAATCATTTTGTAATTGAGAACTCAACCAGAACACGTTATAAAAGAATTTACTCAATATTTAAACCAGTGACATTTTTTTTTTCCAAAAGTATTACACTACAAATAAAAGTGAAGCAAAAACTTTACATTAACATTACAAAGTACAGTACGAGAAACCGAGCTGATTATATATATTTTTTTAAATGCAAAGCTTTTTACATGGAGCAGACGTAGAGCATGATGACGTCGCTGTTATCGTCATCAAATGTTAACGCCATTTCTTCCCCTGTGTTGTTGGCTGCAGCCAAGTTGCTAAAGGTGCCAAATGCAGGAGTTGCAGCTGTACATCTAACTTGGCTAC
>NC_084555.2:2215000-2242500 GCF_033978685.3 Nerophis lumbriciformis
CTTGGGTGAATAATGTAAACTCACTACACCGGTATGTTTTAACGCGTTCATGGCGAGTTTACTGAGAGATATAAGTAGGAACTTTACACTATTTTATATTAGAAATTGCAACAGCGGAGGATAAATGTCCCATAACAAGAACATAGAGTAAAATAAGAAGCATATGGACGACGGTGTCGGCACGGACTACAAAGGCGGACACGCGCAATTTTTCCAGAATTGTGCAGATCCCAAATACAGATCAGCAGGTACCAGAAGGTAAGAAAAATTGCTTTTGTATAATATTGTGAAACAAAACGCCAGATAATGTCTTATCTTATACACACACCATAATAATACTCATATGTTAAAACACTCCAATCCATCAAGCGATGCGGTTTCATAGCTTACCAAAGTCGTACTAAAACATTTTAATAGATTTTGAGCGCCGTGTGTAATGTTCTATATTTTCAATGGAACATATAAAATGTTGGTGTTGTTTACTTGAGACATATTGCCATCATAGTGCAGTCTACACTTATCTCTTATGTTTGACTGCCATCTACTGGTCACACTTATGATTACTTCATGTACCAAATAAAATTGCTTCAAGGTCAGTAATCAAAACCAAATGTATTCATGTATTCCGTACATTGTGCGGGTTATAAGGCACACTGTTGAGTTTTGAGTGGAAAAAAAGGATTTTAAGTGCGCCTTATAGTCCGGAAAGAGCTGTGAGCGAAATTACATTTGTCAAATATTAGCAGTTTGTATCAATATTGTACATCAAGATACTGTACATGCTATCTGAAACAGTTGTTACTTGTCTTTCCATGAATGGCATCAACACAGACAAAGAAACAAACAAAAAAGGCTTGCGGGGGGTGAGTTTAAGTCCATTTTAAAAGATCGAGAATCCAGTTCTCTTGGGAAACGTACTTGCTTTTAAATTGAATTATTACTTAATCGTTTTAAATTATTTTTGACCTGTTGTGGTATGACAGCTGTTGTTCTGTTGTATTGTCTCGTTGTAGTTATTATTGTAACGTTGTTTGTGCCGCCATCCTTGTCAGGTCGCTCCTGAAAAACAGATTTTAATCTCAATGAGTCTTTACCTGGTTAAATAAAGGAAATTTGTTTGATTGATTTTGTTCTTCAGAACATCGGTCATGTTCGACCCCTGACAAAATATACATATTGCAATCAAAAATAACCTTATGTCTTCAATGTAAGACATAAACATGCCAAAAATGGTCATTTCATTTATACCAGGGGTCGGCAACCTTTACCACTCAAAGAGCCGTTTTGACCCGTTTCACAAATTCAAGAAAACAATGGGAGCCACAAAACTCTTTTTAAATTTAAAATGAAATAACACTGCATACAGTTTATTTTTTGATTTGTGCTATGTATAAACCAGACACGCGGCCCGCGAGACGTTATTTCGCGAGTTCTGTATGAATGGCGCTTGACAGCGTCATACTTGCCAACCCTCCCAATTTTTCCAGAAGACTCCCGAAATTTAGGGCAAGTATTCTCTCGAATGTCTGCTGATTTTCACCAAAACGACAATAATAAGGGCCTGCCGTGATGGCACTGTCTACAGGCTGTATAAACAGCGTGCCAGCCCAGTTACATGTTGTATGCGGCTTCTGCAGACACATATAAGTGACTGCAATGCATACTTAGTCAACAGCCATACAGGTTATGGGTTGTACTTGTATAGCGCTTTTCTACCTTCAAGGTACTCAAAGCGCTTTGACACTACTTCCACATTTACCCATTCACACACACATTCACACACTGATGGCGGGAGCTGCCATGCAAGGCGCTAACCAGCAGCCATCAGGAGCAAGGGTGAAGTGTCTTGCTCAGGACACAACGGACATGACGAGGTTGGTACTAGGTGGGGTTACACTGAGGGTGGCCGTATAAAACAACTTTAACACTATTACTAATATGCGCCACACTGTGAACCCACACCAAACAAGAATGACAAACACATTTCTGGACAACATCCCCACCGTAACACAACATAACAAATACCCAGAATCCCATGCAGCACTAACTCTTCCGGGCTACATTATACAACCCCGCCCCCAAACCTCCCTCCCCCCTTCATGCGTCGGTTGAGGTGGGCGGGGTTGGGGGGGTTGGTGGTAGCGGGGGTGTATAATGTAGCCCGGAAGAGTTAGTGCTGCATGGGATTCTGGGTATTTGTTCTGTTGTGTTTATGTTGTGTTACGGTGCGGATGTTCTCCACAAATGTGTTTGTCATTCTTGTTTGGTGTGGGTTCACAGTGTGGTGCATATTTGTAACAGTGTTAAAGTTGTTTTATACGGCCACCCTCAGTGTGACCTGTATGGCCGTTGACCAAGTATGCCTTGCAGTCACTTAAGTGTGAAGGGCAGAGCCTGCATACAACATGTGACTGGGCCGGCACGCAGATAGTGTAAAATCGGACGCTAAAGGCACGCCCTCAATATTGTTGCCGCGGGAGATTTTCGGGAGAGGCACTGAAATTCGGAAGTCTCCAGGAAAAATCGGGAGGATCAGCAAGTATGCAGCTGAGCGCATCAGAGTGATCAAAGAGCCACATGCGGCTCCGGAGCCGCGGGTTGCCGACCCCTGATTTATACCGTCATACGTACAGTATATACAGGTAAAAGCCAGTAAATTAGAATATTTTGAAAAACTTGATTTATTTCAGTAATTGCATTCAAAAGGTGTAACTTGTACATTATATTTATTCATTGCACACAGACTGATGCATTCAAATGTTTATTTCATTTAATTTTGATGATTTGAAGTGGCAACAAATGAAAATCCAAAATTCCGTGTGTCACAAAATTAGAATATTACTTAAGGCTAATACAAAAAAGGGATTTTTTAGAAATGTTGGCCAACTGAAAAGTATGAAAATGAAAAATATGAGCATGTACAATACTCAATACTTGGTTGGAGCTCCTTTTGCCTCAATTACTGCGTTAATGCGGCGTGGCATGGAGTAGATGAGTTTCTGGCACTGCTCAGGTGTTATGAGAGCCCAGGTTGCTCTGATAGTGGCCTTCAACTCTTCTGCGTTTTTGGGTCTGGCATTCTGCATCTTCCTTTTCACAATACCCCACAGATTTTCTATGGGGCTAAGGTCAGGGGAGTTGGCGGGCCAATTTAGAACAGAAATACCATGGTCCGTAAACCAGGCACGGGTAGATTTTGCGCTGTGTGCAGGCGCCAAGTCCTGTTGGAACTTGAAATCTCCATCTCCATAGAGCAGGTCAGCAGCAGGAAGCATGAAGTGCTCTAAAACTTGCTGGTAGACGGCTGCGTTGACCCTGGATCTCAGGAAACAGAGTGGACCGACACCAGCTGTACTGCTGCTGAGTGGTCCAAAGTCATGTTTTCTGACGAAAGCAAATTTTGCATTTCCTTTGGAAATCGAGGTCCCAGAGTCTGGAGGAAGACAGGAGAGGCACAGGATCCACGTTGCCTGAAGTCTAGTGTAAAGTTTCCACCATCAGTGATGGTTTGGGGTGCCATGTCATCTGCTGGTGTCGGTCCACTCTGTTTCCTGAGATCCAGGGTCAACGCAGCCGTCTACCAGCAAGTTTTAGAGCACTTCATGCTTCCTGCTGCTGACCTGCTCTATGGAGATGGAGATTTCAAGTTCCAACAGGACTTGGCGCCTGCACACAGCGCAAAATCTACCCGTGCCTGGTTTACGGACCATGGTATTTCTGTTCTAAATTGGCCCGCCAACTCCCCTGACCTTAGCCCCATAGAAAATCTGTGGGGTATTGTGAAAAGGAAGATGCAGAATGCCAGACCCAAAAACGCAGAAGAGTTGAAGGCCACTATCAGAGCAACCTGGGCTCTCATAACACCTGAGCAGTGCCAGAAACTCATCGACTCCATGCCACGCCGCATTAACGCAATAATTGAGGCAAAAGGAGCTCCAACCAAGTATTGAGTATTGTACATGCTCATATTTTTCATTTTCATACTTTTCAGTTGGCCAACATTTCTAAAAATCCCTTTTTTGTATTAGCCTTAAGTAATATTCTAATTTTGTGACACACGGAATTTCGGATTTTCATTTGTTGCCACTTCAAATCATCAAAATTAAATGAAATAAACATTTGAATGCATCAGTCTGTGTGCAATGAATAAATATAATGTACAAGTTACACCTTTTGAATGCAATTACTGAAATAAATCAAGTTTTTCAAAATATTCTAATTTACTGGCTTTTACCTGTATATGTATCATGATTTGATATTTTCCCCATATTACCCAGCTCTAATTTCAACCCGCCTTTTTCTCAACGTCTCGATCCGAGGGCCGCCTCGTTATTTTCCACCAATTAGTTCAACGCATCCATTTAGCGCTGGCGCCCGTTTCAGAATAAAACCGTCTATTCATGACGCTGACGGCCCGCGCAGACATGCGAGCGCAGAGGGAGAGGCTGACAAGCATGTTAATTGAATTGTGGGAAAAAATGCAAATTCCACACTGCCGCACTGAATTAGTGGGAGGAGTTGGAGCTGATTGGGACACAAACACACCCAGACAGTATGCTAAGTTTGAGCGACTCCCCATTTTTATTATTATAATTTTTTTTTCCAATTTAACCAGGAAAAAATCCCATTGAGATTTAAAAAAAAAAAAAAAAAATCATTCAATAGCAGCCTCTTGTTTTTCTGCCATATCGCAAGCCTTTTTTGTTTGTTTTGTTTTTGTCTGTGTTGATGCCATTCATGGAAAGACATTCTGCTACACTTGGTTTGTCTGCGTTGCTCCAGGGCAGAGCCTGCATTCGACCAACACAGCTTCAGTCCTCCTTTCAAGCTGCATGCGTTCTCTCTATTTTGTGCATCGGAGCAGAGCTTGTCCGTCACGTCAACACGCTAGTCACTACAATGTTTTGACGTGTGTGTTTTTCGGTAAACCACGGACTAAATGTGCCCGCCGTGGTTACGATACTTGCACAACATTGGCGTTTAAAGGTTTGCTGGAAGAAATTGCATTGTCTAGCTGGAAGAACATTCTTCTTTTAGTGTTGCTGAGCTAGGATTTCTGTTTTAATGATATGGCTCTGTTAAAGTCACTAACTTGTGGTGCCCCCTATAAGTTTAACCACGGTAAACCCAGATTCCGATCTAACAAAGGTCTTAAAGGGGAACATTATCACAATTTCAGAAGGGTTAAAACCATTAAAAATCAGTTCCCAGTGGCTTATTTTATTTTTCAAAGTTTTTTTTCAAAATTTTACCCATCACGCAATATCCCTAAAAAAAGCTTCAAAGTGCCTGATTTTAACCATCGTTATATACACCCGTCCATTTTCCTGTGACGTCACACAGTGATGCCAATACAAACAAACATGGCGGATAGAACAGCAAGGTATAGCGACATTAGCTCGGATTCAGACTCGGATTTCAGCGGCTTTAGCGATTCAACAGATTACGCATGTATTGAAACGGATGGTTGTAGTGTGGAGGCAGGTAGCAAAAACGAAATTGAAGAAGAAACTGAAGCTATTGAGCCATATCGGTTTGAACCGTATGCAAGCGAAACCGACGAAAACGACACGACAGCCAGCGACACGGGAGAAAGCGAGGACGAATTCGGCGATCGCCTTCTAACCAACGATTGGTATGTGTTTGTTTGGCACTAAAGGAAACTAACAACTATGAACTAGGTTTACAGCATATGAAATACATTTGGCAACAACATGCACTTTGAGAGTGCAGACAGCCCAATTTTCATCCATTAATATATTCTGTAGACATACCCTCTCATACGCTCTTTTCCTGAAAGCTGATCTGTCCAGTTTTGGAGTTGATGTCAGCAGGCCAGGGAAGCTAGGGTCGATAGGGGGTTTAGCTCGCTCGTCTGCGGGAACAAACTGCCGTCATTGCTTGCCGTGCTGCCGAGGTCCTTTGTCCCTGAATTGCCCACCTCAATCGACGCACAGAGGGGGGTTGATGTGTGAGGGAGCAGGGTTGGGGTGGGGGCGGGGTTTGATGGTAGCGGGGGTGTATAATGTAGCCCGGAAGAGTCAGGGCTGCATGGGATTCTGGGTATTTGTTCTGTTGTGTTTATGTTGTGTTAAGGTGCAGATGTTCTCCCGAAATGTGTTTGTCATTCTTGTTTGGTTTTGGTTCAAAGTATGGCGCATTATTAGTAAGAGTGTTAAAGTTGTTTTAAATGGCCACCGTCAGTGTAACCTGTGTGGCTGTTGACCAAGTATGCTTTGCTGTCACTTACATGTGTAAGCAGAAGATGCATATAACAAGAGGCTGGGCTGGCACGCTGTTAATACAAATTGTAGAGGGCGCTAAATGCTGTACCATCATGGCACGCTCTTATTATTATTGTAAGGGTGAAAATTGGAGAATATCAATCCTGGTAGTTTTCTGCGAGAGGCACTGAAATCGGGGGGCAGCTGAGCCGCATCAGAGTGATCAAAGAGCCGCATGCGGCTCCGGAGCCACGGGTTGCCGACCCCTGGTGTAGGTGGATGCACTCCTGAATCTAAATCTTCTTGTTTAGTGGTCCCTTGGAACATGTTAGTGTTGGTGTTGAATTTAGGTGTTTGTTTTCTGTCAGACTCTATTATAATCGTTAATGTGGAAGCACTGTCAACTTTAATATTTGTCCAGGTCCTTGATGTCATGGACAACAAGTACTCTTGCTTCTGGACCTCCATTCAGCTTTATATAGATTTTACATTTGGCACTCCCAAGTTCCCTGCTTCCTCAGGTCGTGTGCTTTCTTGGCTATTTCAGCTTTACATTTTGTAAGGTGCTCATTCATCTACACTTTTGTATCCTTCAGTTTATTTCCCTGTTTTAGCAGTGCCCTTTTAGATTTTCTATTAACGAGTTCCACGAAAATGAGCGGAGTGATGTTGTTTCTTCCATTCAGTAGGATGCATGTTTCGATGGTATTAATGTTGATTTCAATTTCCTTTGATAGCAGAAAGTTGACGACTTGCTGTTCTGCTGAAGCAACATCCATTTCATTTGGTTCTCCTCCATTATTCACAGCTTCCGCGTAGGATCTTGGTTTAATTCGGTGCCCTGTCACGTTGATATCATTTATTCGTTAATCCTGATCCATTTCATTTATGATATTCTTCAGCATGTTCTTGTCTCGTTTCTCTGCAATCATTTCCTCTTGGAGAATCTTCACTTTTTGACGCATTTCCTGGAAATCCCTTCTTATGTTTGTATTCTGAGTTTGCAGACTTTCTATATTTTCCTGCAGACTTCTCAGATCGTCTTTGTATTCTGTAGTTGCTTTCCTCTGATCTTCTTTAGCATCTCTTGTTACTCTTTTCAGATCTGCTTTGTGATCCTCTTTAAGTTTTTTTTATTACTCTTTCCAGGTCTGCTTTGTGATCTGATCATGCATTTTTTATGTCATCGACTATTTTCTTTAGCATCAAGTCTGGCTTCCCATCATGTCTTGTGTCCAACATCAAATCTTTCTTCCCCTTGTGTCCTGTGTCCAGAGAATCCTTTGATTCAAATGACACCTAAGGTTTCAGGATTTGAGTTTTTCTTTTAAATTTTGACATCGCAGCAGCTAGCTGAGTTCAGACTCTCGGATCAGCTCGCTAACGGCAGTTGCTTGCGGCACTTTGGACTTGTTTATTTCAACAATTTCATACCCTGCGCTGTTCATAGATCAGCATGAGGTGTCAGCCTGTCAACTTATATCACTCTGTGTTGTTGGAAGCACCTTAAAACAGCTTCAAACTCTCGCCGTAGCTTCTGGTTGCTAGGCAAACACTTTGAATTGCAGTGGGGGCTTTTGGCTTAAAGGGGAACATTATCACCAGACCTATGTAAGCGTCACATCGGGAAGCAATCCGCCATTTTCTCAAACACCGAGTCAAATCAGCTCTGTTATTTTCCGTTTTTTTCGACTGTTTTCCGTACCTTGGAGACATCATGCCTCGTCGGTGTGTTGTCGGAGGGTGTAACAACACCAACAGGGACGGATTCAAGTTGCACCAGTGGCCCAAAGATGCGAAAGTGGCAAGAAATTGGACGTTTGTTCCGCACACTTTAACGACGAAAGCTATGCTACAACAGAGATGGCAAGAATGTGTGGATATCCTGCGACACTCAAAGCAGATGCATTTCCAACGATAAAGTCAAAGAAATCTGCCGCCAGACCCCCATTGAATCTGCCGGAGTGTGTGAGCAATTCAGGGACAAAGAGCCTCGGTAGCACGGCAAGCAATGGCGGCAGTTTGTTCCCGCAGACGAGCGAGCTAAACCCCCTGGATGTCTTGGCTCACACCGTCCCTTATGCCACCGAAGATGATCAAGAGAAGAATATTGACCCTAGCTTCCCTGGCCTCCTGACATCAACTCCAAAACTGGACAGATCAGCTTTCAGGAAAAGAGCGCGGATGGGGGTATGTCTACAGAATATATTAATTGATGAAAATTGGGCTGTCTGCACTCTCAAAGTGCATGTTGTTGCCAAATGTATTTCATATGCTGTAAACCTAGTTCATAGTTGTTAGTTTCCTTTAATGCCAAACAAACACATACCAATCGTTGGTTAGAAGGCGATCGCCGAATTCGTCCTCGCTTTCTCCCGTGTCGCTGGCTGTCGTGTCGTTTGTCGGTTTTGCTTGCATACGGTTCAAACCGATATGGCTCAATAGCTTCAGTTTCTTCTTCAATTTCGTTTTCACTACCTGCCTCCACACTACAACCATCCGTTTCAATACATGCGTAATCTGTTGAATCGCTTAAGCCGCTGAAATCCGAGTCTGAATCCGAGATAATGTCGCTATACCTTGCTGTTTGTTTGTATTGGCATCACTGTGTGACGTCACAGGAAAATGGACGGGTGTATATAACGATCGTTAAAATCAGGCATTTTGAAGCTTTTTTTAGGGATATTGCGTGATGGGTAACATTTTGAAAAAAACTTCGAAAAATATAATAAGCCACTGGGAACTGATTTTTAATGGTTTTAACCCTTCTGAGATTGTGATAATGTTCCCCTTTAAACAATAGACATTACACATCATGAACAAAAATAACAAAAAGACATCATACATGACCAACACATTTACAGGCTTGTCAGACAGGTCGGCTGGGCCTGCTGTTTACGGTGGCTATAGCTGCAGGGATAAGGCTTTTCCCGAGGCGGGCCCTCCGGAATTTGATAGTTCTGTACCTGTGGGATGTAGTGGGATGATGTATTGGTGTAGTGGGTGAGTCATAGCCTGGACTACTGTGTTTGCCAGTCGAATGATGGACCTGTGGTTTAGATCTGAAATGTTGGGTGTGGGTAGGCCGAGGATTTTAGCTGCTATGTTTGTAATGCGTGTAAGTTTGGTCCGGTTGATTACAGAAAGCATAGTGAAAAAACATGTGGAACAGTACAGAAGGATGGGTTGAACGATGCTTTGGTACAATAATAACATGAGGTGAGGTGCAGCGTTTGTTTACGTTTAAGTTTACGTTTGTAGAATCAGGAAACAGAACACGTTGGGAACACCCATCGGTAGCTTTTCCATATTTTCTTGGATAAATATCCGCCGTTTGGATGTTGTTTTGATGCTTTGGCTAGCGCTGAGGCAGGCTCCTGCTTCAGTAGGGTTGAGACTGACGGCGCTTGGACTGCCTCGCCGAGTCCACTACGCTGTGGGTCATATTTTCGATGCTTTGTTTCTTCTTATTTGATTGCCGCTCTTCTTCGCACTCACTTTCTCCATTGCGGTGGTTGGAGGGCAGGGTTGCGTTTGAGGCGAGTGGAACAGGATATTTTGAAGTTTCGGATCTTGAAGGGTTCATTCTGACAATTGCTACACCAACCAGCAGAGGGGAAGCGAGACTGAGTCACCAAAGTGTGGGATTGTGGGATTCTTTGTTTGAGCAGTCGATTGTGCGGAATAATAGACATGGGTGTACTCGTTTGTTACGCGCATTGTTAGAAAACTAAGGTACTGCAGTATGTAGGCATTAGTACAAACTCGGATTCACTTTACAATCTAACAGCTGGTGCGTAATATAAATCAAATCAAATCAAATCAACTTTATATACAATACTTACAATATTAACACTTTTTTAGGGCACAACAAACCAAAAAACAATCCGTAAACTATGCACTACTATAATAGGGTTGTATAGTATACTGGTGCTAATAAAGAACCGCGATACCAGTTAATTGAAATCGGTACTACACTACCTTTGAAAAATACCGGTCCCGTTCTTTCATCCAAATGCCACTGTGCGGCAGTGACTACAGAGCTGAGCCGCATGATGTTGAGTGTGTCAAAACGCACACACCAAGTGCATAAAAGCAATAACATCGTGGAGAGGAAGAATGGCCGAAAAAAATGACAATTTGCTTCAAACGTAGGTAAACATTTGAATAATAAGCATTCAGATCTGCACAATGAGTTATAAAGAGTGATAGGTAATAATGTAGTTGTTACACCTATCCTGCTGTTTGGCTCCCATGCAGACCATAGTCGAGGAGCACAGGGGAGACGTTCCCTCTAGGGCTGATGTTTTTGTCGGCGGTAACACCCTTCACTTTATCCGGCAATGGGTCTGCAAAGCTCCGCTTTTGGGTCAGAATGACGAGGCCACCGATTCGTGACAATCTGGTTGCTTTATTATTAGGTTTGCAGGACACAACCAAGAGAAAACGTTGGTCACACGGCTGCGCTAGCATCACAGCTAACGTTAGCCATGCTGCTACCTCTCTGCTGGAAGAGGACGTATACGTATGTGACGTTTGACGTGACAGTATGTGACGTGTGTAAGAAGGTGCGCTTGTTGTCTGTGAGAGGGAGACACAGGAAAGAGTGAGAATAGCCTGTCGTGTAATGCCAGCAGCTAAAAGCAACTGTGTGAGAATCCACAGACCTGTGGATGTGTTGAAGGTGTGCTGGAAAATGCGGAACGGAAATTAGGGAGCAGCAAAAAAGTGGAATGTATTATTTAAGTAGGTGCGTTGGAAAACACGGAGCGGAGGTTTTTTTTTAACTGGATCTGGATCGGCATTTTCCCATGCCTTGACGATACGCATTTTTTGGCAAATATCGGCGGCCAATCCGATCCAAATATCGGATCGGGACATCCCTAATAATGTGTTAATTCCACGACTGTATATATCGGTATCGGTTGATATCGGTATCGGTAATTAAGATTTGGACAATATCGGAATAGCAGATATCGGCAAAAAAGCCATTATCGGACATCTTTAATAATCTGGAATGCATGTTGCGGTTTTCAGTTATTTTGTTTGCAGGTCTGCATCTTGTCTTTTTTTTTATTTGCGTGTTTTGTGTACAAAGTTCCATAGGATGTAGAGGTGTAAATGCACAGTGAGAGCAGCAGATCAGAGCAAATGAGTGTCACATTGTTGAATGAGGGTCATTGTTGACGCTAATCCAGTTATACTATTCTTTGAGCGTCTTCACCTCTTTGTCCCTCCCATGAGCTGCCATGGATCTACTGATCACCCATTCTGTCCTTTTCCCCCCCGCTGTCTTGCACTTTCTCCCTTACTGCTTTTTTTTATTCTGTCACACTGTCAAAAAGCGCCTCGTCCATGCACCATTACCGCCATCGCCGCCATTGCTGCTGTCATTTTGGGTTCTCAGCGTGTGTCATCTTCCTCCAGAGAGAGGAAGTGATGTGCCAGGAAGTGCTTTTATCCCCAAGTGATCTGATTTGATGTGAGATTGAGATAAGCGCGGGAGTGAAGTCGTCTCCTGCTGGCCCTCGGGGAAGTGTATGACGGAGACACGTCATCTTTCCACCCCTCTTTTTGCATCTAACCAAAAAAAAGGAAGACTTGTGGTGACTGCCAAACTAATATAAGGACGACTAAATAATTTTGCGGACCAAGCTCTTGGTCAGCAAAGTCGGACACGTTTCTAGTGAGGGTTGAACTCCGCCAAGGCTGCCCTTTGTCACCGATTCTGTTCATAACTTTTATGGACAGAATTTCTAGGCGCAGTCAAGGCATTGAGGGGATCCGGTTTGGTGGCTGCAGGATTAGGTCTCTGCTTTTTGCAGATGATGTGGTCCTGATGGCTTCATCTGGCCAGGATCTTCAGCTCTCACTGGATCGGTTGTAGCCGAGTGTGAAGCGACTGGGATGAGAAACAGCACCTCCGAGTCCGAGGCCATGGTTCTCGCCCGGAAAAGGGTGAAGTGCCATCTCCGGGTTGGGGAGGAGACCCTGCCCCAAGTGGAGGAGTTCAAGTACCTCGGAGTCTTGTTCACGAGTGAGGGAAGAGTGGATCGTGAGATCGCCAGGCGGATCGGTGCGGCGTCTTCAGCATACTTGCCAACCCTCCCGGATTTTCCGGGAGACTACCGAAATTCAGCGCCTCTCCCGAAAACCTCCCGGAACACATTTTCTCCCGAAAATCTCCCGAAATTCAGGCGGACTCGGGTCCATGCGGACCTGAGTCCGCTTTCCCACAATATAAACAGCGTACCTGCCCAATCACGTTATAACTGTAGAATGATGGAGGGCGAGTTCTTGGTTTCTTATGTGGGTTTATTGTTAGGCAGTTTCATTAACGTCCTTCCAGCGCGGTAACAACACACAACAACAGCAGTCACTTTTTTGTCTACCCTAAAGCAGTTCGTCTGCCGTAAACAGCAATGTTGTGACACTCTTAAACAGGACAATACTGCCATCTAGTGCATTTGATGAAAGCACTTTTGTGCGTGCCACACAGAAATGCATCATCAGAGAGGGTGTTCAGCATGGCTAGAAAAATAGTGACAGAGAATAGAACAAGGATGGACAATTCAACCTTAACTCAACAATGAGTAGATGAGTGTTATGTGTGTATATGTGTAAATAAATGAACACTGAAATTCAAGTATTTATTATATATATATATATATATATATATATATATATATATATATATATATATATATATATATATATATATATATATAATAAAATAAATATATATTTATAGCTAGAATTCACTGAAAGTCAAGTATTTCTTGTATATATATATATATATATATATATATATGTGTGTGTGTGTATATATATATATATATATATATATATATATATATATATATATATATATATATATATATATATATGTGTGTGTATATATATATATATATATATATGTGTGTATATATATATATATATATATATGTGTGTATGTATATATATATATATGTGTGTATATATATATATATATATATATATATATATATATATATATGAAATACTTGACTTGGTGAATTCTAGCTTTAAATATACTCCTCCCCTCTTAACCACGCCCCCGCCCCCTCCCGAAATCGGAGGTCTCAAGGTTGGCAAGTATGGTCTTCAGTAATGCGGACCTTATCGATCCGTTGCGGTGAAGAAAGAGCTGAGCCGGAAGGCAAAGCTCTCAATTTACCGGTCCATCTACGTCCTTATCCTCACCTATGGTCATGAGCTTTGGGTTATGACCGAAAGGACAAGATCACGGGTGCAAGCGGTCGAAATGAGTTTCCTCCGCCGGGTGGCGGGGCTCTCCCTTAGAGATAGGTTGAGAAGCTCTGCCATCCGGGGGGAGCTCAAAGTAAAGCAACTGCTCCTCCACATGGAGAGGAGCCAGATGAGGTGGTTCGGGCATCTGGTCAGGATGCCACCCGAACGCCTCCCTAGGGAGGTGTTTCGGGCACGTCCGACCAGTAGGAGAACACGGGGAAGACCCGGGACACGTTGGGTAGACTATGTTTCCCGGCTGGCTTGGGAACGCCTCGGGATCCCCCGGGAAGAGCTGGACGAAGTGGCTGGGGAGAGGAAAGTCTGGGCTTCCCTGCTTAGGCTGCTGCCCCCGCGACCCGACCTCGGTTAAGCGGAAGAAGATGGATGGATGGATAAATAATTTTGCAATTACATTTTTAAATTGAGGATACATCACCAAAATGATTCCTGAGCATGGCCACCGCTGCTGCTCAATGCTCCCCTCACCTCCCAGGTGGTGGAACAAGGGGAATGGGTCAAATGCAGAGGGTAACTTCACCACACCTAGTGTGCGTGTGACTATCAGTGGAACTTTAACTTTAACTTTAAATTGGATTTGAGTAACAATTCAATAGACCAGGGGTCGGCAACCTTTACCAGTCAAAGAGCCATTTTGACCAGTTTCACAAATTAAAGAAAACAATGGGAGCCACAAAAATCTTTTGAAATTTAAAATGAAATAACACTGCATACAAAGTTTTTTTTTTGCTTTGAGCTATGTATAAACCAAGGGTCTCAGACACGCGGCCCACACCTTGATATGAAAATTGAATGTTAGTGCGGCCCGCAGGTTTTCTATGAATGGCACTTGACAGCGCCATACTTGTCAACCATCCAGATTTTTCCGGCAGACTACGTATTTCAGGGCAACTGTTCTCTCGAACGTGCCGTTATGGTACAGCATTTAGCGGCCACTACAACCAGCATGCCGGCCCAACCCCACATTTTATAAGGCTTCTGCTTGCTCACGTAGGTGACAGCAAGGCATACTTGGTCAACAACCACACAGGTTACACTGACGGTGGCGGTATAAAAAACTTTAACACTCTTACTAATAATGTGCCACACTGTGAACCCACACCAAACAAGAATGACAAACACATTTCGGGAGAACATCTGCACCGTAACACAACATAAACACAACAGAACAAATACCCAGAATCCCATGCAGCCCTAACTCTTTCGGGCTACATTATACACACCCGCTACCAAACCCCGCCCACCTCAACCGACGCACAGAGGGGGGCGGGGGGCGGGGTTTGGTGGTAGCAGGGGTGTATAATGTAGCCCGGAAGAGTCAGGGTTGCATGGGATTCTGGGTATTTGTTCTGTTGTGTTTATGTTGTGTTAAGGTGCAGATGTTCTCCCGAAATGTGTTTGTCATTCTTGTTTGGTTTTGGTTCAAAGTGTGGCGCATTATTAGTAAGAGTCTTAAAGTTGTTTTATATGGCCACCGTCAGTGTAACCTGTGTGGCTGTTGACCAAGTATGCTTTGCTGTCGCTTACGTGTGCAAGCAGAAGAGGCATATAACAAGAGGCTGGGCTGGCAAGCTTTTTTTATACAGATTGTAGAGGGCACTAAATGCTGGACCATCATGACACGCCCTTGTTATTATTGTAAGGTGAAAATCGGAGAATATTAATCCCGGGAGTTTTCTGCGAGAGGCACTAAAATCCGGAAGTCTCCCGGGAAAATCGGAGGGTCGGCAAGTATGCAGCTGAGCCGCATTAGAGTGATCAAAGAGCCGCGTGCGGCTCCGGAGCCGCAGGTTGCCGACCCCTGCAATAGACTCATGGATATTGATATCAAATGAATGAAGGCAATTCTGATACATTTATAGTGATTAGGTCAATGTCTGTTACTTTCCATTTAAGAGAATGTGTTTCCTGACCACACTGGCACAGTTGAGAATTAATGAAAGATTGATGACTACAAGTAGATTTAATCCTTCATCAAAGACATGAGGACGTTTAACTACATCAGTAAAGCGCACAAGGAAGCCAAGGTTTTTCTCAGAACAATGACTATACTCTCTGAGGAGAAACAATTCAAATGTTCCAATGATTGCACCGTAACGTTAGAATGCGCGATGGGTCACGGTGCCGTCACACTTCTATGCAATGCTATCTGTATCATTTAGAAAATGATTGTCTACCACCAAGGTATTGTAGCCTCGATTTGTATGTGTCGACAGCTTTGTATTGTCTACCAAACAAAAAAAGAAAACAAACCTGTTCTCTTTTTTTTCGTGGAAGAGAAAATGCTTTCCCAGCAACTAAATCAGAACGAGTACTACACGGAATCGATAAAGATTATATGAATCTTTCAGGATTTTCTGCGGGTTGCCCTAACAAGCACATAAGATTGTCTATTTTCTGTTTTAATAGGAAAGAAAAACCCCTTCCAACAGAGAATGAGAAGCCATTTTCCGGAGCCAATGTAGGATCTATCATCTGAAAGCCTTGTGTGTGTTGTAGCGCAAACACGCCAAGGCTAATTCCCATTCATCCAGCGCTCATGCTGAGCCACATATCTGTTTTTTGTTTTTTTCTGAAACACGAGAAAGTGATTAGTGAAGATTCTGAATTTGAGTTTACACAGCAGATTATTGAACAATACTGTGATGCATAGCAACTATACCAATTAGGACAGTGGTTCTTAACCTTGTAGGAGGTACCAAACCCCACCAGTTTCATATGCTTATTCACCGAACCCTTCTTAAAGGGGAACATTATCACCAGACCTATGTAAGCGTCAATATATACCTTGATGTTGCAGAAAAAAGACCATATATTTTTTTAACCGATTTCCGAACTCTAAATGGGTGAATTTTGGCGAATTAAACGCCTTTCTATTATTCGCTCTCGGAGCGATGACGTCACATCGGGAAGCAATCCGCCATTTTCTCACTTTCGTCGGTGTGTTGTCGGAGGGTGTAACAACACGAACAGGGACGGATTCAAGTTGCACCAATGGCCCAAAGATGCGAAAGTGGCAAGAAATTGGACGAAATTTGTTCAAAATACGAGGCTGCGGGGAAAGCCGACGAAATGGTCAGTCGTTTGTTCCGCACACTTTACCGACGAAAGCTATGCTACGACAGAGATGGCAAGAATGTGTGGATATCCTGCGACGCTCAAAGCAGATGCTGACATCAACTCCAAAACTGGACAGATCAGCTTTCAGGAAACGAGAGCGGATGAGGGTATGTCTACAGAATATATTAATTGATGAAAACTTTATTCATTACTCGCGGTTTTACGTAAATTATTATACATAAACTGCGTTTACCAATAATTTAGCTTAAAAACATTTAAATGCACTCTCAAAGTGCATGTTGTTGCCAAATATATTTCATATGCTGTAAACCTAGTTCATAGTTGTTAGTTTCCTTTAATGCCAAACAAACACATACCAATCGTTGATTAGAAGGCGATCGCCAAATTCGTCCTCGCTTTCTCCCGTGTCGCTGGCTGTCGTGTCGTTTTCTTCGATTTCGCTTGCATACGGTTCAAACCGATATGGCTCAATAGCTTCAGTTTCTTTTTCAATTTCGTTTTCGCTACCTGCCTCCACACTACAACCATCCGTTTCAATACATGCGTAATCTGTTGAATCGCTTAAGCCGCTGAGATCCGAGTCTGAATCCGAGCTAATGTCGCTATATCTTGCTGTTCTACACGCCATGTTTGTTTGTGTTGGCATCACTGTGTGACGTCACAGGAAAATGGACGGGTGTTTATAACGATGGTTAAAATCAGGCACTTTGAAGCTTTTTTTTAGGGATATTGCGTGATGGGTAAATTTTTGAAAAAAACTTCGAAAAATAATATAAGCCACTGGGAACTGATTTTTAATGGTTTTAACCCTTCTGAAATTGTGATAATGTTCCCCTTTAAGTGAAAAATAAAATGTTTTTTTCTTAATTTAATCTTAATTTATAAATATCAATCAGGAAAGTATGTTATTATATTAAAGAAATACTAATAAAGATATATTTTACAAACAGAAAGTTACAGGAATGTACACATAGTCCCATCTCATTGTGCAACATGTGAATGTTTAAGTGGGAACTAAATGTGATATCTGAAAAGGGTACAAATTATTTCCAAAGCAGGACCCTCCACCCAGACATACAATACTAGTACAAAGCTCCTGAAAAACAATATATTTTGTTATTGTCATTGTAAGTGGGCCAACACACTTATATTAGAAAATAATCTCATGGAAATGACTGCTGTCATTTGATTATAATAATAAAAAATGTAACTTGTTATCTAGTCAGATTTGGGACAGGTGTGCTGCTGGTGTGGCCACAGTGCAAGGGCACGTCTGACGTCGCTCACATGTGCTCCACTCAATGCTCGAGGAGTTTTTGCGTTTGCTCACGCATATAGAAAATTAAGGGAACATTGTTTGGGGGTATCCGTAATAACCCAGGTTAAGAACCACTGATTTAGAGTTATTTGATTAGGGCCAGGGTTAGAGGGTTAGGGTTATAATAAGGCCATGCCGAATAAGGCATTAATAAGTACTTAATAATGACTAGTTAAGAGCCAATATGTTACTAATTTGCATGTTAATAAGCAACTAATTAATGGTGAATATGTTCCCCATACTAAAGTGTTACCATGTTTTTTTACTGGTGCATAAAATGAACCGTGCATGAACATCACCTTGTTCAAACAACAAAACCAACACAGTGCATAAACTCACAACAAATTACACACCTGCAAACCAGTCAGCTGTTGCCGTATCCGTAATACGCCGATAGGGAGAAGTTTGTATTTATACGATGAGTCGGGTGTGTTTTGACCTCCGCCAAACCCCTGAGGCCGACTCACCGAACCCCTAGGGTTCAATCGAACCCAGGTTAAGAATCACTGAATTAGAATACAAAAATTGTTATTTAGGCCCCGTTTACACTAAGCCGGATAAGGTTATCCAGGGTAAATCCCACCTAACCTTATCCGTGTCCACACACACACACAATGGGCGTTTAAGACCCCCTCCACCCTCTGTCCGCCGGCGCAACGCCACCTAATACGCATGCGCGGAAAATGCGCACGTCATAGTCACCTCCAGTGTAGCTTTGTATGCAAGTTTTTACATTTAACTTATCTGAACAATATCCAGTGTTGTGGTATTTCAATGAACTGGAATCCAGTGTGCTGTGGGGCCCTATTGTAGTGAATCACACCTGAGCCATCGTACATTAATCAAATCTTTATTAGACACGTTAACAATGTGATAAAGAACATTTTACAACAATCAAACTAGGGATCTAGATATCTAGTCAGGACACTCCTCACTCTTTTACCTTCACATTCATTGTCCATTTGTTTTTGGTGACTTTATATACTCTGGACCGAGACGTTGCTGTGAGAGGCGGGTGGGACCTGATATTCAGCTGGGAATGACTAAAACAGTAAATAAACACAAGACATATATATACTCTATTAGCCACAACACAACCAGGCTTATATTTAATATGCCACAAATTAATCTCGCATAACAAACCCCTCCCCCCTCCCGTCCATATAACCCGCCAATACAACTCAAACACCTGCACAACACACTCAATCCCACAGCCCAAAGTACCGTTCACCTCCCCAAAGTTCATACAGCACATATATTTCCCCAAAGTCCCCAAAGTTACGTACGTGACATGCACATAGCGGCACGCACGTATGGGCAAGCGATCAAATGTTTTGAAGCCACAGCTGCATGCATACTCACGGTACCGCGTCTGCGTATCCAACTCAAAGTCCTCCTGGTAAGAGTCTCTGTTGTCCCAGTTCTCCACAGGCCAATGGTAAAGCTTGACTGTCATCTTTCGGGAATGTAAACAATGAAACACCGGCTGTGTTTGTGTTGCTGCAGCCGCCCGCAATACACTGCTTCCCACCTACAGCTTTCTTCTTTGCTGTCTCCATTGTTCATTGAACAAATTGCAAAAGATTCACCAACACAGATGTCCAGAATACTGTGGAATTTTGCGATGAAAACAGACGACCTAATAGCTGGCCACCATGCTGTCCCATAATGTCCTCTACAATCCGTGACGTCACGCGCAGACGTCATCATACCGAGACGTTTTCAGCAGGATATTTTGCGCGAAATTTAAAATTGCACTTTAGTAAGCTAACCCGGTCGTATTGGCATGTGTTGCAATGTTAAGATTTCATCATTGATATATAAACTATGAGACTGCGTGGTCGGTAGTAGTGGGTTTCAGTAGGCCTTTAAAGGCACTGCCTTTAGCGTCCTCTACAACCTGTCGTTACGTCCGCTTTTCCTCCATACAAACAGCGTGCCGGCCCAGTCACATAATATATGCGGCTTTTACACACACACAAGTGAATGCAATGCATACTTGATCAACAGTCATACTAAAACCAAACCCCGCCCACCTCAACCTCCCCATCTCCCAAATTCGGAGGTCTCAAGGTTGGCAAGTATGCTCTAGTATACTCTGGACTGAAGCTGTGTGCCTTCACTGTTTTTGTAGCTGTTGTTTTAAGGCATGTTTAAACAAAATAAATAATGCACTTTGTGAAAGTCAAAGTATAGTATTTCCCATAGTTGTAGCGGGTATCAGGATTATCTCAGGGAGAGCATGTCCCAAATTCCAAGCTGCTGTTTTGAGGCATGTTAAAAAAAATAATGCACTTTGTGACTTCAATAATAAATATGGCAGTGCCATGTTGGCACTTTTTTCCATAACTGGAGTTGAAGTTGTTCTCTTATTTTGGAAAACCTTGTTTTTGATTGATTGATTGAAACTTGTATTAGTAGATTGCACAGTACAGTACATAATCCGTACAATTGACCACTAAATGGTAACACCCGAATACGTTTTTCAACTTGTTTAAGTCGGGGTGCACGTTAATCAATTCATGGTAAAGTTACATTGTTTAATGCATCCAGCGGGGCATCACAACAAAATTAGGCGTAATAATGTGTTAATTCCACGACTGTATATATCGGTATCGGTTGATATCGGAATCGGTAATTAAGAGTTGGACAATATCGGGATATCGGCAAAAAACCCATTATCGGACATCTCTAGTTGTATCCCAAATAGCTGCAATCGCTTTCTCTTAAGGTAAATATGTGTGATTTCCACAAGCGTCTGTACAGATGAAAGGAGAAACAAGGGCATGTCTGGATGACTCGCCTTTATATTTCCAGTGGTTAGCTCCGAGTTACAAAACCGCTTTACTATGAAGCTGGCTGTGGCGCCTTCTTTCTGATGTCACTTCCTGTGTGGGGTGCGGTCTTTCTGGCGTCACTTCCTCCCCGAACTCAGTTTGTAAACAATCAATGAGTCCATACAAAGCTAAGAGCCGGAGATTCAAGAAATATACGGCGCACTTACTCGTTTATACATTTGTCCGGGGAGGGAGACCTTAAACCAGTGCTTTTCAACCTTTTTTGAGCCAAGGCACATTTTTTGACTTGAAAAAATCCGGAAGCACACCACCAGCAGAAATCACAAAAAAACGAAACTCAGTTGACAGTAAAAAGTCGTTCTCGCAATTGTTGGATATGACTTTAAACCATAACCAAGCATGCATCAATATAGCTCTTGTCTCAAAGTAGATGTACTGTCACCACCCGTCACATCACTCCCTGACTTATTTGGAATTTTGTTGCTGTTTTCCTGTGTGTAGTGTTTTAGTTCTTGCCTTGCGCTCCTATTTTGGTGGCTTTTTCTCTCTTTTTTTTGGTATTTTCCTGTCGCAGTTTTATGTCTTCTTTTGAGCGATATTTAAGGCATTTGCTTTGTTTTAGCAATCAAGAATATTTCAGTTGTTTTTATCCTTCTTTGTGTGGACATTGTTGATTGTCATGTCAGTAAGTCTTTGCTGTCGTCCAGCATTCTATTTTTGTTTACTTTGTAGCCAGTTCAGTTTTAGTTTCGTTCTGCATAGCCTTCCCTAAGCTTCAGTGTCTTTTCTTAGCGGCACTCACCTTTTGTTTATTTTTGGTTTAAGCATCAGACACCTTTTTACCTGCACGCTGCCTCCCGCTGTTTCCGACATCTACAAAGCAATTAGCTACCTATAGAGAACATACAAATCCTTTATTATAGAGAACACACAAATCCTTTATTTATTGAATCAAAGATACTGAAATTCCACGACTTAGTGAATTTGCAAACAGCTAAAATTATACACAAAGCAAACTATAACCTGCTACCCAAGAATATACAACAATTATTCTCAAAAAAAGAGGAGAAATATAATCTTAGAGAGAAATGTAATTTAAAACATTTGTACGCACGTACAACACTTAAGACCTTCAGTATATCAGTATGTGGAATTAAATTATGGAATGGATTAAGCAAAGCAATCAAACAATGTACTAATATGATCCACTTCAAGAAACTCTTCAAACTTAAAGTGTTTACAAAGTACAAAGAAGAAGAACCATGGTAAACATTCTGAATTTATTTAATTCATCCATTCTTTCATTCTTTCACTCTCAAAATAATCTTACTTATCCCATCATATGAAATGTGTCTAAGGAACTTACTGAAGTTTCTGGTGTCTCTGACCCCTTCAAAGATTGGCTCCAAAGCACCTTTGGAAGGTGGTCTGACCTAATTAAGTCTGCCCTGATCTCCGTTGGCCATCATAGCCTCATGCGGTTGCTTTATCGCCCCTTGTGCTAGGTCTTTATGCACCCGCATCATTGTTAGAGCTGTAGAAGGTCAACCCCACCCTGTCTCTGGGTTTGCTATGTCACTGAAGGGGGTCAAGCAAAGTGGTGACTTTCGAGAAATGCTAGTTTCCTTCCCTGACAGTGACGACATTGACATAGATTCCATCCGTTTACCTCCCATGTAACTGTGCTTTTATTTTTCTACTAGCTTGCTCAAAGAGGGGCGTATTTTAGAAGTGTTGTACTAGTGATAAAGATCTTTTTAGAAGATCTGAAGGGGGAATTGTCGGAGGCAGATATTTTCATATATCCGTATTTAAGTGTTACTTCTTTATTTTCATAATCATATTACAAAACAGCTAGTGTTTTTCTTCCAATTGTGGTCTTTTGGTTGTCTGCAAATACTGTGTGCTAACCTTGAATCTGGAATGTAAGGAGGAGAGATAATCCTTCTCCTTATCTCTTCTTGTGTCCAGCTGCGGAGGACAATGGGCATGTGTTTGGGCTGGAAAGACAAGACAGCGAGGGTGGGAGGGAGAGAGACTTTATAGAATAGAAGGTTTCCATATTTTAGATCAGACCATCTTAGCTGCGCGATTGAATGTTCTATGCTGGACTGGTCTCATTATATTTGCAAAGCTTTGCAAATATATTACAAAATACCTATTCTGTCTCTGGTGGTTCTTCTACTCAGCTTTAAGTGTCGTAAAGAGCTTGGGAGCGACCAGAAACTTGAATTCCCTGGGAGGAACAACTGGTCCAAAACGCAACAATTACTTCACCAATTATTATTTATTTATTTATTTTTATTGTGATTACTTATGGTGTATATTGTGAATAAATTGAGAACAGGAAGTGAACAAAAGTTTTAGCAACTGTTATGTAAAAGAAAAGGAGTAGGATTAAATAAGCTCTGCTTCTTCTTACTCCTTTTCGAACATGTTGAAAAGAGAAACTGGAGATTGTGATGTATCATGTTGTATGCTTGCATGTTCGAAATAAACTCAAACTCAACTCAACCTGCTGCCACCTACTGATATGGAAGAGTATTACACGGTTACTTTGCCGAGCTCTAGACAGTACAGACACTCAACAACAACACATCATTTGCAGACTATAATTACTGGTTTGCAAAAAATATTTCTAACCCAAATAGGTGAAATTAGATCATCTCCCATGGGCACAGCAGACTGTAGCTCGCGGCACAGTGGTTGAAAAACAATGCCTTAAACAATAGTTTAGTGTGGCTGAAACGGGGCTTAGGATAAATAATTTTTCTTTTATGTGGTTATCTTTAAAAAGGGGAACCGGAGGGTGTGTTCTAACTATCGTGGGATCACACTCCTCAGCCTTCCCGGTAAGGTCTATTCAGGTGTACTGGAGAGGAGGCTACGCCGGATAGTCGAACCTCGGATTCAGGAGGAACAGTGTGGTTTTCGTCCTGGTCGTGGAACTGTGGACCAGCTCTATACTCTCGGCAGGGTCCTTGAGGGTGCATGGGAGTTTGCCCAACCAGTCTACATGTGCTTTGTGGACTTGGAGAAGGCATTGGACCGTGTCCCTCGGGAAGTCCTGTGGGGAGTGCTCAGAGAGTATGGGGTTTCGGACTGTCTGATTGTGGCGGTCCGCTCCCTGTATGATCAGTGTCAGAGCTTGGTTCGCATTGCCGGCAGTAAGTCGGACGCGTTTCCGGTGAGGGTTGGACTCCGCCAAGGCTGCCTTTTGTCACCGATTCTGTTCATAACTTTTATGGACAGAATTTCTAGGCGCAGTCAAGGCGTTGAGGGGATCCGGTTTGGTGGCTGCAGGATTAGGTCTCTGCTTTTTGCAGATGATTTGGTCCTGATGGCTTCATCTGGCCAGGATCTTCAGCTCTCACTGGATCGGTTCGCAGCCGAGTGTGAAGCGACTGGGATGAGAATCAGCACCTCCAAGTCCGAGTCCATGGTTCTCGCCCGGAAAAGGGTGGAGTGCCATCTCCGGGTTGGGGAGGAGATCTTGCCCCAAGTGGAGGAGTTCAAGTACCTCGGAGTCTTGTTCACGAGTGAGGGAAGAGTGGATCGTGAGATCGACAGGCGGATCGGTGCGGCGTCTTCAGTAATGCGGACGCTGTATCGGTCCGTTGTGGTGAAGAAGGAGCTGAGCCGGAAGGCAAAGCTCTCAATTTACCGGTCGATCTACGTTCCCATCCTCACCTATGGTCATGAGCTTTGGGTTATGACCGAAAGGACAAGATCACGGGTACAAGCGGCCGAAATGAGTTTCCTCCGCCGGGTGGCGGGTCTCTCCCTTAGAGATAGGGTGAGAAGCTCTGTCATCCGGGGGGAGCTCAAAGTAAAGCCGCTGCTCCTCCACATCGAGAGGAGCCAGATGAGGTGGTTCGGGCATCTGGTCAGGATGCCACCCGAGCACCTCCCTAGGAAGGTGTTTAGGGCATGTCCGACCGGTAGGAGGCCACGGGGAAGACCCAGGACACGTTGGGAAGACTATGTCTCCCGGCTGGCCTGGGAACGCCTCGGGATCCCCCGGGAGGAGCTGGACGAAGTGGCTGGGGAGAGGGAAGTCTGGGCTTCCCTGCTTAGGCTGCTGCCCCCGCGACCCGACCTCGGATAAGCGGAAGAAGATGGATGGATGGATGGGTTATCCGACTTAGTGTAGACATAGCCTTAGTCATGGCTATGGAAATGCCCTTGAGGGCATGCGTTAATGCATTTATTATACAGAAAGTGTACATCTATTGCATAAAGTGGATACATTTTTAACAATTAGCAATCACAATGCTGACATATTTAAATACTTGTCAGTTGATGTTTGCTTTCAGGATAATCCATATTGTTGAACTAACAATCCCAATGAAGTCGTCCAAATCAGCGGCCTGCCTCGATGTCCGTTTCCAAATTCCGTGAGACTGATGTCATTCCCCGACATCTACCACACTGCATCGTGGTTGCTAACACAACTTTCCAGTAAACAACCCCCGGGCAGAAGGCTTTTTTAAATCAATCCGGAGCAAGCGAATGCACATCAAAATGTTCTTAGATGTGATGGAGTCACTTTGAAGCAGAAAAAAAAAAAGGACGGTGTGATGATTGTGACAGCTATCTGAGTCACCACCGTGACACGACGGGAACAAGAACACCACCCCGGTCACTCCATTGCCAAAGCATCCCTTAGGAATTGTATGAACAAGCTTTGTTCAAAAGTGCAGTGTTGTATGTACTATGAAGTGATGACACATGCAAGTACCAGAGGTATGTTATCGAGTGTGTGGCACACTCACTGGCTGTATTGACAGTGCACTAATGCTGTTGGTGTTTCATAATGGAATTAAAAAGTCACTACATTCGACTAGCAAATAAAATGAATAGTTAGCAAACATAATTGTTTTGTTTTCTTTTTAATGAATTGCTGTGCAGAAAGCAATTTGAAATGTGGAACTTTGGTCAATAAATAAACAGGAACATTTACCCGTTTTGGCATTATCAGATACTGTCATGACTTGGTCCTGGGTGTTTGCTTTTCCGGAATGCAACGGAAAGTTGGCTCGGGCGAGACGGGAATGTGAGTACATGATTTATTTAATATATCAAAAAAAGTACCAACGAAAAGCGCGCACAGTGGCGGAGAACAAACTATGAAACCAAAAGACTATAGCAAAAAAAAGTACAAACGAAAAGCGCGCACAGTGGCGAAGAACAAACTATGAAACCAAAAAGACTATAAACATGGAACAAAAACTTACTTTGGCATGGGACATGAAGCAGGATCTAAGAGGATGAAGAGTGTGTAGAGCATAATTGTGGGGATGTCACCAGACAGACAAACTGAAAACAATGAACTTAAATACTACAGACATGATTAACGAAAACAGGTGCGTGACTCAAAACGTGAAACAGGTGCGTGACGTGACAGGTGAAAACTAATGGCTTGCTATGGTGACAAACAAGAGTGCACAATGAGTCCAAACGTGAAACAGGTGAAACTAATGGGTAATCATGGAAACAAAGACAAGGGAGTGAAAAGTCAGAAACTAAAGAGTCCAATAACTAAACAAAACATGACTAAAACAAAACATGATTACACAGACATGACAGATACAAATTAGGGATGTCCGATAATGGCTTTTTGCCGAAATCCGATATTCCGATATGGTCCAACTCTTTAATTACCGATTCCGATATCAACCGATACCGATATATACAGTCGTGGAATTAACACATTATTATGCCTAATTTTGTTGTGATGCCCCGCTGGATGCATTAAACAATGTAACAAGGTTTTCCAAAATAAATCAACTCAAGTTATGGGAAAAAAATGCCAACATGGCACTGCCATATTTACTATTGAAGTCACAAAGTGCATAATTTTTTTTAACATGCCTCAAAACAGCAGCTTGGAATTTGGGACATGCTCTCCCTGAGAGAGTATGAGGAGGTTGAGGTGGGCGGGGTTGAGGTGGGGGTGGGGAGATAGGAGGTGGTGGGGGTGTATATTGTAGCGTCCCGGAAGAGTTAGTGCTGCAAGGGGTTCTGGGTATTTGTTCTGTTGCGTTTATGGTCCAACTCTTTAATTACCGATTCCGATATCAACCGATACCGATATATACAGTCGTGGAATTAACACATTATTATGCCTAATTTTGTTGTGATGCCCTGCTGGATGCATTAAACAATGTAACAAGGTTTTCCAAAATAAATCAACTCAAGTTATGGGAAAAAAAATGCCAACATGGCACTGCCATATTTATTATTGAAGTCACAAACAGCTTGGAATTTGGGACATGCTCTCCCTGAGAGAGCATGAGGAGGTTGAGGTGGGCGGGGTTGGGGGCGGCGGGGTTGAGGTGGGGGTGGGGGGAGGTAGGAGGTGGCGGGGGTGTATATTGTAGCGTCCCGGAAGAGTTAGTGCTGCAAGGGGTTCTGGGTATTTGTTCTGTTGCGTTTATGTTGTGTTACGGTGCGGATGTTCTCCCGAAATGTGTTTGTCATTCTTGTTTGGTGTGGCTTCACAGTGTGGCGCATATTTGTAACAGTGTTAAAGTTGTTTATACGGCCACCCTCAGTGTGACCCGTATGGCTGTTGACCAAGTATGCATTGCATTCACGTGTGTGTGTGAAAGCTGTAGATATTATGTGATTGGGCCGGCGCGCAAAGGCAGTGTCTGTACTTCTCCCTACGTCCGTGTTCACAGCGGCGTTTTTAAAAGTCATAAATTTTACTTTTTGAAACCGATATCGATAATTTCCGATATTACATTTTAAAGCATTTATCGACATCTCTAGTAAAAATATATCGAG
>NC_084555.2:2247500-2297500 GCF_033978685.3 Nerophis lumbriciformis
GGCGTTTGAAATAAGGGAGCACGGGCACAAGGCGACAGGTCTTCCTCATCTTGTGGGGGCCATGGAACTGTTTACACAGGGGTCCCCCAAGAACGTCAGTCACAGAGGTGACATCTCCTTGAAGGTCAACTTTGAAGCAAGTGGTGCTTCAGACAGACATACGCGGATAAATGGCTTTACTTTGTAAAAAAAAAAAAAGGCTTCTGATAGCACATCACAAGGTTGCACCCATCCATCCATTTTCTACCGCTTGTCCCTTTCGGGGTCGCGGGGGGTCGCTGGAGCCTATCTCAGCTGCATTCGGGCGGAAGGCGGGCACACCCTGGACAAGTCGCCACCTCATCGCAGGACCAACACAGATAGACAGACAACATTCACACTCACATTCACACACTAGGGCCAATATAGTGTTGCCAATCAACCTATCCCCAGGTGCATGTCTTTACCATGCACTGATTAACGTGGACCCCGACTTAAAGGGGAACATTATCACAATTTCAGAATTGTTAAAACCATTAAAAATCAGTTCCCAGTGGCTTATTTTTTGAGTTTTTTTCAAAATTTTACCCATCACGCAATATCCCTAAAAAAAAGCTTCAAAGTGCCTGATTTTAACCATCGTTATATACACCCGTCCATTTTCCTGTGACGTCACATAGTGAAGCCAACACAAACAAACATGGCGGAAAGAACAGCAAGCTATGCCGACATTAGCTCGGATTCAGACTCGGATTTCAGCGGCTTAAGCGATTCAACAGATTAGGCATGTATTGAAACGGATGGTTGTAGTGTGGAGGCAGGTAGCGAAAACGAAATTGAAGAAGAAACTGAAGCTATTGAGCCATATCGGTTTGAACCGTATGCAAGCGAAACCGACGAAACGACACGACAGCCAGCGACACGGGCGAAAGCGAGGACGAATTCGGCGATCGCCTTCTAACCAACGATTGGTATGTGTTTGTTTGGCATTAAAGGAAACTAACAATTATGAACTAGGTTTACAGCATATGAAATACATTTGGCAACAACATGCACTCTGAGAGTGCAGACAGCCCAATTTTCATGAATTAATATATTCTGTAGACATACCCTCATCTGCGCTCTTTTCCTGAAAGCTGATCTGTCCAGTTTTGGAGTTGATGTCAGCGGGCCAGGGAAGCTAGTAGAGATGCGCGGTTTGCGGACACAACCGCGGAGTCCGCGGATTATCCGCGGATTATCCGCGGATCGGGCGGATGAAATTAAAAAAAATAAGATTTTATCCGCTCGCGGGTCGGGTCGGGCGGATTAATTAGATTTTTTTTTTTTTTTGCGGGTGGCAGTTAAACCAATTGGGAAATATATATACATAGTTAAATGTTGTTACCCACATACGAAAAACGAGCAGGCACCTGCTGCATATGCCACAACAGAAGAAAAAAAAAAGAAAAGAGATGGACACTTTTACGGAGCGGAGAAGGGACGCCTCGCCGGGGTCCGGGACCGAGGCCCCTTCCCCCGAGAGGGCCCCACCGGGAGCCGTAGCTGAGGCGATCCGCGAGAAGGGCCCGACGCACGTCCAGGGTCACTACCGCGCCCACCGCACCGACACCCCGCCTCGTCCGCTTTCGCCGCGGCCGGCGTCACGCGCAGCAGGTAAGCAGCTTACCTGCCCGCCACCCCCGTGGCCGGGGGCTCGTAACATGGGTCACTCCGCGCGCTCCGCCCGCGCAGCTTACCTGCTTGCCACCCCTGTTGCCGGGGGCGCGTAACAGGGGTCACTCCACGCGCAGTGCGCTCACGAAAGGGGTGGGGCTCACCCTGGTTGATATAGAGAGCAGGACGGTGGCCATGGAATTTCATTTAAAGTTTGTGATAAACCATCAAACTCATTCGTTAAAAGGACTCTATAGTAATATAAAGCGAAATTTTCTGGACATTATCATGCAAGAAAAGTTTATTTTTGGGATCGCGATCACCGCGTAATGATTTTTAAAGGTTGCATTACATTATTAACTGTCCCATGTGATCAGCCAGTGCGATTGGAAGTCCATGCTCAATTATTGCCTCCGTAAATAAAACTTTGGCATTTATCACATCCAAAGAATCTGTTTGGGCGACGAAAAACGTTGAAAGTTTTCCACTTGTATCGCTAGCAACGGCATTAGACTTGTGTTTTTTTGTCCCAACGTGGTCTTTTACATCGCTAATTCCTCCGTGTCCGATCGAAAAATCTTGTCTGCACAAGGTGCAATTCGCGTAGTTTTCACCCTTTTTTTTTTTTTTTAATTAATATTAGATATATAACAACGGGCGGATGGCGGGCGGATGCAGTTCTGATCAAACGTTACATCGGGTGGATGGCGGATGGATGACGACTTTCTGACGCGGTTGCGGATGAGATAAATTGCCTATCCGCGCATCTCTAGAAGCTAGGGTCGATAGGGGGTTTAGCTCGCTCGTCTGCGGGAACAAACTGCCGCCATCGCTTGCCGTGCTACCGAGGTCCTTTGTCCCTGAATTGCTCACACACTCCGGCAGATTCAATGGGGGTCTGGCGGCAGATTTCTTTGACTTTATCGTTGGAAATGCATCTGCTTTGAGTGTCGCAGGATATCCACACATTCTTGCCATCTCTGTCGTAGCATAGCTTTCGTCGGTAAAGTGTGCGGAACAAACGTCCAATTTCTTGCCACTTTGGCATCTTTGGGCCACTGGTGCAACTTGAATCCGTCCCTGTTGGTGTTGTTACACCCTCCGACAACACACCGACGAGGCATGATGTCTCCAAGGTAGGGAAAACAGTCGAAAAAAACGGAAAATAACAGAGCTGATTTGACTCGGTGTTTGAGAAAATGGCGGATTGCTTCCCGAGCTCCGAGAGCGAATATTAGAAAGGCGTTTAAATCGCCAAAATTCACCCATTTAGAGTTCGGAAATCGGTTAAAAAAATACATGGTCTTTTTTCTGCAACATCAAGGTATATATTGACGCTTACATAGGTCTGGTGATAATGTTCCCCTTTAAACAAGTTGAAAAGCTTATTGGGGTGTTACCATTTAGTGGTCAATTGTACGGAATATGTACTGTACTGTGCAATCTACTAATAAAAATGTCAATCAATCAATCAATGGAGGTGAGAGGATGCGGGAGTACCTGGAGGGAACCCACGCAGTCACGGGGAGAACATGCCCATACATACAATTATAAATTATATCAATTTGGCCGACAATTGAGCTTTTATTACCATTGTCATAATAGGGATGTAACGGTAAATGGTACGCGGTAAAATTCCAGACGGTTAGTAATACTATTCATTTATTAATGCATTTTAGGCAACACTGCTTACTACCTGGAAACAAAGTCGCCACCAGCGCCGTTTTGCTCCAGATTTTCCCTTCGATTAAACGGAGCCGAACGCTTTGATTCACTTCATTTACCTCGCTTCTCTTCCGTAGTGTAGAATCTCGGGGTGCATGCGCACTGCCGTTAGATCAATCAAAGCAATCGATCAAAGTTTATTCATATAGCCCTAAATCACGAGTGTCTCAAAGGGCTGCACAAGCCACAACGACATCCTCGGCTCAGATCCGGGCAAGAAAAAACTCAACCCATTGGGATTACAATGAGAAACCTTGGAGGGGACCGCAGATGTGAGGACCCCCTCCCCTGGGCGACAGGTGCAATGGACGTCGAGTGGATCTAGATCCTAGTGTGAGAGTCCAGTCCATAGTGGGGCCAGCCGGAGATCGTCTTGGGTGGAGACAAGTCAGCAGCGCAGAGGCGTCCTCAACTGATGCACAGATGAGTGGTCCATCCTGGGTCCCGACTTTGAACATCATCTGTGGTCATCTAATCTGTGCAGAGCAGAAAAGAGACGGCAGATCAACTGGTTTAAAAGGGGGTCTATTTAAAGGCTACAGTATACAAATGAGTTTTAAGATAGGGACTTAAATGCTTCTTTAAGTGAGTGCGACAATATGGCAGACTGCCACCCTTAATGTCTACAGTGGAGGAGAAAAATATTTGAAGTTGCTTTCATTTTCTCAACACGGCGTCCTGCTGCGACTGAGATTTAATGACATGAGTAAACATGCAGCAGGCGTTGTGTCAGGAACGTTGCCACAACTTGTCTGTAAAGTCTTTAGTTTGTTTACTGGGATGGTCACTTGTCCTTTATTCAACTGCTAACTTTGTCAGTGTTCCAATAACATCAATACTAGCTCAAATGTTTTGTCATCGCATCGAATTGAACACAGGCTGTGATGTATCAACACGCTAAGGTATGGAGATTGTGTATTAGATGCGGGAGGTATCACTCCCGTTTATTTTGCACTGAACCACATGGTGTTGATGAACAAAGCTTGTTTATTAGACGTTATCTTCATCAGCCAAACTGCACTGTGTTTTATATTGATATCAAAAGTAAACACCAAGTTTTTTTTTTTACATTCCTAGTGGGTTATGACCGTTCATGTGACATAGCATTTTGTTAAAGGTCTTATGGTGTATAGTTAATTACTATACGACATATTTCTGTTCAAACTCTTAATTGATCTGTCCTGATACATCTTGTACGTTTAGTACATGTAAATGTACATAGTAGAGATGCGCGGTTTGCGGACATAACCGCGGAGTCCGCGGATTATCCGCGGGTCGGGCGGTTGAAATAAAAAAAATTAGATTTTATCCGCGGGTCGGGTCGGGCGGTTGAAATAAAAAAAAATTAGATTTTAAATAGATTCAGGCGGGTGGCAGTTAAACCAGTTCGGAAATATATATACATACCGTATTTTCCGCACTATAAGGCGCACCTAAAAACCACAAATTTTCTCAAAAGCTAACAGTGCGCCTTATAACCCGGTGCGCTTTATTACGATTCATTTTCATAAAGTTTCGATCTCGCAACTTCGGTAAACAGCCGCCATCTTTTTTCCCGGTAGAACAGGAAGCGCTTCTTCTTCTACGCAAGCAACCGCCAAGGTAAGCACCCGCCCCCATAGAACAGGAAGCGCTTCTTCTTCTACTGTAAGCTACCGCCCGCCCCCGGAAGAAGAAGAAAAAGCGCGCGGATATCACCGTACGTTTCATTTCCTGTTTACATCTGTAAAGACCACAAAATGGCTCCTACTAAGCGATCCGGTTCATAAAAAGACGCAATCTCTCCATCCGCACACGGATTACTACCGTATTTCACAGCAACTGATATTCCTGTGAACCGCACTGTGGAACGGGAGCACGTACGGTGAATATTCGCACCACAGGGAATGAGAAGTCATCCTTCACTGTGGTTCTAGCTTGCCATGCTAACTTCCACCCATGGTGATATTCAAAAGGAAGACCTTGCCAAAAGAGACCTTTCCAGCCGGCGTCATCATAAAAGCTAACTCGAAGGGATGGATGGATGAAGAAAAGATGAGCTAGTGGTTAAGGGAAGTTTACGCGAAGAGGCCGGGTGGCTTTTTTCACACAGCTCCGAAGGCGAACACACCTTCACTAAGACGGGCAGACAGCGCCGGACGACATACGCCAACATTTGCCAGTGGATCGTAAATGCCTGGGCAGATATTTCGGTCACAACTGTGGTCCGAGCTTTCCGGAAGGCAGGATTCACAGAACAACAGCGACACTGACTCCCGATGACTTCGACGAGACGGAACCGGCCATTTTGGATACCACGCTTGCGCAACTTTTCAATTCGGACACCGAAGACGAAGAATTCGAAGGATTTACGAATGAAGAATAACTTCAGAAGGTGAGCGCTATGTTTATTTTGTGTGTTGTGACATTAACGTTCGAGCAACATTATGTTACTATTGCTCTACACCATTTTGAATTTTACTATGTTTGTGATTGCACATTTGCGTACATTTTGGGACAGAGTTGTTAGAACGCTGGTTTTCAATATATTATTAAAGTTTGACTGAACTATCTGACTGTTTTTTTGACATTCACTTTAGCGCAGCGTTTTTTTGACATTCACTTTAGCGCAGCGTAGGCGCAGCTTATAGTCCGGGGCGGCTTATTGGTGGACAAAATTATGAAATATGTAATTCATAGAAGGTGCGGCTAATAATCCGGTGCGCCTTATAGTGCGGAAAATACGGTAGTTAAATGTTGTTACCCACATACGAAAAACGAGCAGGCACCTGCAGCATATGCCACAACAGAAGAAGAAAAAAAAAAGAGATGGAAACGCCGGCAGCAAACGTGGTACGCGACAAACTAAAAAAGGGAATACTAAAGACCAGGGGAAGAAAAGGCCAGAAAAGTTCAGCGTGGACTCGTTTTTATGAGGTTGTAAATCAGGATGATAGTAATGCTGGCTACGTGATTTGCAAGAGCTGCGACGCTGTTTATGTCTACGACAGTCACAAAACCGGGACATCTAACATGGTGCATCACATTTGTGCAAAACCCCGAATCTCCACAAACACCCTGAGCATGAGCAGTTTTGTCCGCCGTGATCCCAGAAGAGTGCCACAGGATGTTAAAACAAGATAGAACGCAGCTGCCTGCAGCAGTTTGAGTGGCGCGAGTGCGCTTGGAGGTGCGCTCAGCGCGGCTCCCAGATGATTGCGCACTAGTGTGCGTCTGGGCAATGACAGCGTGGCACGCATTGAATGTCTCTGCTACATTGGATCAGTCTCCTTTCTTTAACAGGCAAAAGCTTTATAACCTCACTAATGCCTTACATCGTCTATATTAGATATATAACAACGGGCGGGTGCGGGCGGGTGCGGTTTTGATTAAATGTTAGTTCGGGTGGATGCGGATGGTTGACGACTTTTGTGATGCGGTTGCGGATGAAATAATTGCCTATCCGCGCATCTCTAGTACATAGCTTAAAAAAATACTTCTCGATGAAAATGTAAAAAGGCATCATGTAATGAGAAAAAGCTGACACACTGGTACAATAGTGAACAAAAACACAAATATTTGTCTTTAAATATATGGATAACGTTTTACTTTCATTTTAATTTAAAAGGGTACTACCATTGGGAGTTTTGCTGCAGTTCTAATTAGAGATGTCCGATAATATCGGCCTGCCGATATTATCGGCCGATAAATGCTTTAAAATGTATTAAATTTCGGTATCGGTTTCAACCTCCCGATTTTCCCGGGAGACTCCCGAATTTCAGTGTCCCTCCCGAAAATCTCCCAGGGCAACCATTCTCCCGATTTTCACCTGGACCACATTATTGGGGGCGTGCCTTAAAGGCACTGCCTTTATTTAGCGTTCTCTACAACCTGTCGTCACGTCCGCTTTTCCTCCATACAAACAGCGTGCCGGCCCAGGTACATTGAATGCAAGGCATACTTGATAAATAGCCATACAGGTCACACTGAGGGTGGCATATAAACAACTTTAACACTGTTACAAATATGCGCCACACTGTGAACCCACACCAAACAAGAATGACAAACACATTTCGGGAGAACATCCGCACTGTAACACAACAGAACAAATACCCAGAACCCCTTGCAGCACTAACTCTTCCGGGACGCTACAATATACACCCCGCGCTACCACCAGACCCCGCCCACCTCAGCCATAATAATGTGTTAATTCCACGGCTGTATATATCGGTATCGGTTAATATCGGAATCGGTAATTAAGAGTTGGACAATATCGGAATATCGGCAAAAAAAGCCATTATCGGACATCTTTAGTTCTAATTATTACTAGAGTTGGGAATCATTATGCACCTCACGATTCAATTACGATTACGATTCAGGAGCCACGATTCGATTAAAAATCGATTATTGATGGACCTTTAATTTATGTATATTGATGCAGTTTCAAATTCATTTTCATTTCACTAAATAAGCGTTTATTACTTCAATCAATCAATCAATGTTTATTTATATAGCCCTAAATCACAAGTGTCTCAAAGGGCTGCACAAGCCACAACGACATCCTCGGTATAGCCCACATAAGGGCAAGGAAAAACTCACCCCAGTGGGACGTCGATGTGAATGACTATGAGAAACCTTGGAGAGGACCGCATATGTGGGTAACCCCCCCCCCCTCTAGGGAGACCGAATGCAATGGATGTCGAGTGGGTCTAACATAATATTGTGAGAGTCCAGTCCATAGTGGATCCAGCATAACAGTAAGAGTCTAGTCCACAGTGGGGTCAGCAGGAAACCATCCCGAGCGGAGACGGGTCAGCAGCGCAGAGATGTTCCCAACCGATATACAGGCGAGCGGTCCACCCCGGGTCCCGACCCCGCACAGCCAGCACCCCATCCATGGCCACCGGATCTGTGTGTCTCCCCTTCCACAAGGGATAGGGGGGAGCAGAGGAGAAAAGAAAAGAAACGGCAGATCAACTGGTCTAAAAAAAGGGGGGCTATTCAAAGGCTAGAGTATACAAATGAGTTTTGAGATGACTTGCAACTTAAAAAAAAACAATTCATTTGGGATAAGAAACAGTTAAATCAATTCCCACATTTTATAAAATTAATGAAAATGTGTGGAAAACTGTACAATAAGTGCTCCATTATAAAGGAGCTGGTCGGATCTCTCAGTGAGGTGACTTGCTGCAGTCAGCCAAACTTTAAACCTGTCTGTATTACTTTATTTACAATAAATACATTGATTATCGATTATTGACATTTACTAATCTATTCTATAATCCACCATGTCCAAATTGCGAAGCATTAAAAAAATCGATTATTTCCCCTACCTCTAATTATTACAGTTCATCAATACACCCCAACCATACAGTCTTGTTTCCCAGGGAAAAACCCAAACACCGTGTCTTAGTAGTCGTAGTTCTGATTGGATCCTCGCCGTGATATACCCCTGCCCCTCTCCCACATGCTGCTGTAATCGGATAGATCCCTAGCTTGTCCCACCCGCCTAAAGATCAAGTTAAATATGATTGGATTGATTCTATTCGTCGAATAAATTGTCAATTAATTTCGTCATTGCTTTCGTCAACGTGCATTTGTTGTGATTCGTTATAGATATAGTTGACGATAAGGGTTGGAATTGGGGGGGTGAATCACCAAAATGATTCCCGAGCGCGGCCACCGCTGCTGCTCACTGCTCCCCTCACCTACCAGGGGGTGGAACACAGGGATGGGCCAAATGCAGAGGGTAATTTCACCACACATAGTAGAGATGCGCGGTTTGCGGACACAACCGCGGAGTCCGCGGATTATTATTTTTTAATTAAAAACAATAAGATTTTATCCGCTCGCGGGTCGGGTCGGGCGGATTAATTAGATATATTTTTTATTTTTTTATTTTTTTTGCGGGTGGCAGTTAAACCAATTGGGAAATATATATACATAGTTAAATGTTGTTACCCACATACGAAAAACGAGCAGGCACCTGCTGCATATGCCACAACAGAAGAAAAGAAAAGAAAAGAGATGGACACTTTTACGGAGCGGAGAAGGGACGCCTCGCCGGGGTCCGGGACCGAGGCCCCTTCCCCCGAGAGGGCCCCACCGGGAGCCGTAGCTGAGGCGATCCGCGAGAAGGGCCCGACGCACGTCCAGGGTCACTACCGCGCCCACCGCACCGACACCCCGCCTCGTCCGCTTTCGCAGTGCGCTCACGAAAGGGGTGGGGCTCACCCTGGTTGATATAGAGAGCAGGACGGTGGCCATGGAATTTCATTTAAGGTTTGTGATAAACCATCAAACTCATTCGTTAAAAGGACTCTATAGTAATATAAAGCAAATTTTTCTGGACATTATCATGCAAGAAAAGTTTATTTTTGGGATCGCGATCACCGCGTAATGATTTTTAAAGGTTGCATTACATTATTAACTGTCCCATGTGATCAGCCAGTGCGATTGGAAGTCCATGCTCAATTATTGCCTCCGTAAATAAAACTTCGGCATTTATCACATCCAAAGAATGTGTTTGGGCGACGAAAAACGTTGAAAGTTTTCCACTTGTATCGCTAGCAACGGCATTAGACTTGTGTTTTTTTGTCCCAACGTGGTCTTTTACATGGCTAATTCCTCCGTGTCCGATCGAAAAATCTTGTCTGCACAAGGTGCAATTCGCGTAGTTTTCACCCTTTTTTTTTATTTTTATTAATATTAGATATATAACAACGGGCGGATGGCGGGCGGGTGCAGTTCTGATCAAACGTTACATCGGGTGGATGGCGGATGGTTGACGACTTTCTGACGCGGTTGCGGATTAAATAAATTGCCTATCCGCGCATCTCTAACACATAGTGTGTGTGTGACTATCAGTGGTACTTAAACTTGAACTAAGACCAAAAATTCTAGTCAACAAAATTAACACTGTGACCTGAAAAGCTCCGAGTGACCAAAGTACACTTTTAGTTGCATTATTGTGCCCGTTGTAACCTCGGAAACTGGATATATATTCATAAATCTTTCATTGCATTATTGCCGTCATAACTAGGTCTACTCCTAATTTGCTTTGCGGTTGTTTTATTTATTTTGTTCCGCAATGAATGTATTTCTGTGCTGTTTATTGTCGTTTTGAGGCCTTTTCCCCCCCACAGACTTCAGAGGGAGAATTGTGTTGCTGGAGCCTGGCTTTGGCAAGCAAACAAAGGGCTTTTTAGATCACACAACAGGCAAAAAGTCAAAACATGTCAAATATTTAGAATGTGTTGTTGTGCAATTCGTGCTTTCATCAAAACGATCTGTGGGGTTGGAGAGAAAAGTGCCTCCCCGCTCCGCATTCACAAAAACTAACATTTGTTTTTCCTCACGGAATCGGGCACTCGTCCCAAATATGAGCAGTTTGCAACTTTCGTTAAATTCACCCATTAAAGACGGACAAAAACACAAAGACAAAGTGCCATAAATGATGCCCTGCTGAGCTATAAATTGAATAAACCCCAGTTGTTTTGGTTTATTGAAGACCAAACAAGAAGCAACTCTACTCCAACTGTGTATGTTTAATTATGTTAAAGGGGAACATTATCACAATTTCAGAAGGGTTAAAACCATTAAAAATCAGTTCCCAGTGGCTTATTATATTTTTCGAAGTTTTTTTCAAAATTTTACCCTTCACGCAATATCCCTAAAAAAAAGCTTCAAAGTCAATCAATCAATCAATCAATGTTTATTTATATAGCCCTAAATCACAAGTGTCTCAAAGGGCTGCACAAGCCACAACGACATCCTCGGTACAAAGCCCACATAAGGGCAAGGAAAAACTCACCCCAGTGGGACGTCGATGTGAATGACTATGAGAAACCTTGGAGAGGACCGCATATGTGGGTAACCCCCCTCCTCTAGGGAGACCGAATGCAATGGATGTCGAGTGGGTCTAACATAATATTGTGAGAGTCCAGTCCATAGTGGATCCAGCATAACAGTAAGAGTCCAGTCCACAGTGGGGTCAGCAGGAAACCATCCCGAGCGGAGACGGGTCAGCAGCGCAGAGATGTTCCCAACCGATATACAGGCGCGCGGTTCACCCCGGGTCCCGACCCCGGACAGCCAGCACCCCATCCATGGCCACCGGATCTGTGTGTCTCCCCTTCCACAAGGGATAGGGGGGAACAGAGGAGAAAAGAAAAGAAACGGCAGATCAACTGGTCTAAAAAAGGGGGGCTATTCAAAGGCTAGAGTATACAAATGAGTTTTGAGATGGGACTTAAATGTTTCTACTGAGGTAGCAAAGTGCCTGATTTTAACCATCGTTATATACACCCGTCCATTTTCCTGTGACGTCACATAGTGATGCCAACACAAACAAACATGGCGCATAGAACAGCAAGCTATAGCGACATTAGCTCGGATTCAAACTCGGATTTCAGCGGCTTAAGCGAAATTGAAGAAGAAACTGAAGCTATTGAGCCATATCGGTTTGAACCGTATGCAAGCGAAACCGACGAAAACGACACGACAGCCAGCGACACGGGAGAAAGCGAGGACGAATTCGGCGATCGCCTTCTAACCAACGATTGGTATGTGTTTGTTTTTAAGTGTTGTAATGTTTTTAAGCTAAATTATTGGTAAACACAGTTTATGTATAATAATTTACGTAAAACCGCGAGTAATGAATAAAGTTTTCATCAATTAATATATTCTGTAGACATACCCTCATCCGCTCTCTTTTCCTGAAAGCTGATCTGTCCAGTTTTGGAGTTGATGTCAGCAGGCCAGGGAAGCTAGGGTCGATATTCTTCTCTTGATCATCTTCGGTGGCATAAGGGACGGTAGAAGCGGTGTGAGCCAAGACATCCAGGGGGTTTAGCTCGCTCGTCTGCGGGAACAAACTGCCGCCATTGCTTGCCGTGCTACCGAGGTCCTTTGTCCCTGAATAGCTCACACACTCCGGCAGATTCAATGGGGGTCTGGCGGCAGATTTCTTTGACTTTATCGTTGGAAATGCATCTGCTTTGAGTGTCGCAGGATATCCACACATTCTTGCCATCTCTGTCGTAGCATAGCTTTCGTCGGTAAAGTGTGCGGAACAAACGATGGACCATTTTCGTCGGCTTTCCCCGCACCCTCGTATTTTGAACAAATTTCGTCCAATTTCTTGCCACTTTCGCATCTTTGGGCCACTGGTGCAACTTGAATCCGTCCCTGTTGGTGTTGTTACACCCTCCGACAACACACCGACGAGGCATGATGTCTCCAAGGTACTGAAAACAGTCGAAAAAACGGAAAATAACAGAGCTGATTTATTCTGTGTTTGTAATGTGTTTGAGAAAATGGCGGATTGCTTCCCAATGTGACGTCAAGGATGGGGCGAGGGTCACCACTTTGTCAACAAATGCGTGAGCAAATTGTTGAACAGTTTAAGAAAAACCTTTCTCAACCAGCTATTGCAAGGAATTTAGGGATTTCACCATCTACGGCCCGTAATATCATCAAAGGGTTCAGAGAATCTGGAGAAATCACTGCACGTAAGCAACTAAGCCCGTGGCCTTCGATCCCTCAGGCTGTACTGCATCAAGAAGCGACATCAGTGTGTAAAGGATATCACCACATGGGCTCAGGAACACTTCAGAAAACCACTGTCAGTAACTACAGTTGGTCGCTACATCTGTAAGTGCAAGTTAAAACTCTCCTATGCAAGGCGAAAACCGTTTATCAACAACACCCAGAAACGCCGTTGGCTTCGCTGGGCCTGAGCTCATCTAAGATGGACTGATGCAAAGTGGAAAAGTGTTCTGTGGTCTGACGAGTCCACATTTCAAATTGTTTTTGGAAACTGTGGACGTTGTGTCCTCCGGAACCAAAGAGAAAAAGAACCATCCGGATTGTTATAGGCGCAAAGTTGAAAAGCCAGCATCTGTGATGGTACGGGGGTGTATTAGTGCCCAAGACATGGGTAACTTACACATCTGTGAAGGCGCCATTAATGCTGAAAGGTACATACAGGTTTTGGAGCAACATATGTTGCCATCCAAGCAACTTTACCATGGACGCCCCTGCTTATTTCAGCAAGACAATGCCAAGCCACGTGTTACATCAACGTGGCTTCATAGTAAAAGAGTGCGGGTACTAGACTGGCCTGCCTGTAGTCCCGACCTGTCTCCCATTGAAAATGTGTGGCGCATTATGAAGCCTAAAATAGCACAACGGAGACCCCCGGACTGTTGAACAACTTAAGCTGTACATCAAGCAAGAATGGGAAAGAATTCCACCTGAGAAGCTTCAAAAATGTGTCTCCTCAGTTCCCAAACCTTTACTGAGTGTTGTTAAAAGGAAAGGCCATGTAACACAGTGGTGAACATGCCCTTTCCCAACTACGTGTTGCAGCCATGAAATTCCAAGTTAATAATGTTTATGAGTTTGAACATCAAATATCTTGTCTTTGTAGTGCATTCAATTGAATATGGGTTGAAAAGGATTTGCAAATCATTGTATTCCGTTTATATTTACATCTAACACAATTTCCCAACTCATATGGAAACAGGGTTTGTAAAAGGCCATATCGCCCAGCCCTAATCTGGCCGTCAATTCAACATGCACCACTTGTGCAGCCAAATAGTTCAACCTTGATGGAAATGTGCTGAGTGCTGTTCTCGTTGTATTATGAAAATGACTGGTAAATATTCTCAGTGGGTAAGGAGCATCGCTGCAAACTCTCGCTAACTCGTGTTGCTTGCCCTGTCCGACTGGGCCTTGGAGGTTATGTGTGTTACCTTGATGGTACCGTTGCATTTGAATGCATGGATGCATATGCATGGCACGACACGCGTCGGCTGTCAGCCCGGCCGCTTGTCTTTTGATTCATTTACTTTTGGTGGGGTGGGAGTACAGAAAGGCCCTCTCCGCGTGCTCACTTTTCAAACAAACGGGGTAGAAATATGCTTCCTGACAGATTTGACTGCCGTCTCAAGGGACGCCGTCCCCTTGGAATAAGACAACGCCATTTTGCCCGTCCCCTCCCTCGCCTTCTCCATGTTTTACCTTTGCCCCCCCAACCCCCCCTCACATTGTTGTCACGTCCCTTGTACCTCCGTCCCACTCGTCTTCTCCCATCCGTCAGATGGAAGTGGACAGCTGCCAGCAGGCGCCTATCGGCGGCGCTGGCACGCGCGCGCCCGCCTCGTTTTCCCTATTTTGGCGCCTGCCTTCAGTTTGTCACCTCTCGGAGCGATTTTTGACGTTTCTCGCTGGTTCTGAGCGCACCTGCCTGTCGGTGCCGATCCAATTTGGATCGCCGTCTGAGAGAGAAAAAATAAATAAATTTAAAAAAATGTCCCCTCCCACCCGCCCGGGGGGAAGATTTGGAAAGAGACGAAAGGGGTAAAAAGTGGGAATCGCTCCTGTGTGGTTTCCTGTTTCTACCTGTCCATCTGCTGGCCTCCACTGAGAGAGAGGAGGGAGTTCTTTCCTTTTTTTTTATGTCTCTCTCTCCCCTGAGCTTCAGCTTCTTTGAGCACATAGCTCTCATTCATTTATAATGAGGTGTCAAGCCATCCTCACCACCAACAATAATACATTTTTTCCCCCGCTACACAAAGTCACGGATTTTGGCGCGCCGTCTCCGTATCAGTCCCAACATGTCATGTTTATCTCACCTTCCAATTTATACAACTGTGTTTGCTGGCCTCCCCGTCACACCTTTTGTCAACTAAATAGGTCATCTGCCATCTTTGTGTCCTCCGTGTCCATCTCTCCTTGCATTCTTTTGCCAGGTTCAGGCCTGGCTCGCTGGTATTGATTTATTTTTACTGGAAATGTTGAAACAAGTTCCACTTTTTTTAAAAAGTTACACATGTTTACGCATGCAACATACCCATACTTGCCAACCTTGAGACCTCCGATTTCGGGAGGTGGGGGGTGGGGGGTGGGGGCGTGGTCTAGGTGGGCGGGGCGTGGTTGGGGGCGTGGTCAAGAGGGGAGGAGTATATTTACAGCTAGAATTCACCAAGTCAAGTATTTCATATAAATATACAGTATATATATATATATATATATATATATATGTATATATATTACATATATATATATTTATATTTATATATATATATATATAGTAAAATAAATATATATATATATATATGATAAAATAAATAAATAAATATATATATATATATATATATATATATATATATATATATGACGGAGCAGAAACGTGTGAACTCGTTGGGAGTTTCCTCCTCTCCCAGCTCGCTAGCCTCAATCTGAACCTTGGTATTTACCGTGATGACGGACTGGCAGTGTGTCGCGCCTCGCCAAGGAGCAGCGAGAATACCAAGAAGCGCATATGCCAAATTTTCAAAGAGAACGGCCTACGGATCACGATTGAAGCCAACAAGCAAACCGTCAACTTCCTTGACGTCACTTTCAACCTGAGAAATAACAGCTACCAACCATTCACGAAACCCAACACAACACTCCAATACGTGCACCATGACAGCAACCATCCACCCACCACCACGAAAAGAATACCTACCGGAATCAATAAAAGGCTATCGATGCTGTCATCTAGCAAAGCTGAATTTGACCAAGCAACCCCCCCGTACCAAAAAGCCCTTGATGAAAGCGGATACAATTTCACCCTCACCTATGAACCCACGCCAGGAAACCAGCCAAAAAAGAACAGAAAACGAAACGACATCATCTGGTACAACCCCCCATACAGCAAAAACGTCTCAACGAACATTGGACACAAATTCCTCAATCTGATTGACAAACACTTTCCCAAAGACAACAACCTAAGAAAAGTATTCAACAAGAACAACATTAAATTGAGCTACAGCTGCATGAACAATATACGACAAATCATCTCAAACCACAACAAAACAATTGCAAATGAGCCGTCGACCCCCAGACAGAGCGACTCCAAAACCAACAAAGCATGTAACTGTCGAAAGAAACCTGATTGCCCCCTCAACGGGGGGTGCTTACAAACATCAGTTGTCTACCAATCTAAGGTAATACGCAAGGACATTAACACATCCGACACATATGTAGGATTAACCGAGGGTGAATTCAAAACCAGATGGAACAATCACAAGGCTTCTTTCAGGAACAAAAACCTGCGAAATACCACAGAACTCAGCAAACACATTTGGGACCTCAAAGACAATAATGTTGAATATTCAATAACATGGCAAATTCTTGCATCCAGCACACCTTACAATAGTGGTAATAAAAGATGCAACCTATGCTTGAAAGAGAAACTGTTTATTATTTACCGTCCAGACCTGTCATCCCTCAACAAGCGCAGCGAAATTGTAACAACATGCCGCCATAGACGGAAACACCTCCTAGGTAACACATGAGCCAATCACCACGCCCCTAGGCCAGCCTGTACCCACCCACCCTGTGCCCTATATAAACCATGGTATGCGAATGCTCCCATTAAAATCTCCTGATGATTGAGGGTACCCTCCCTCATGAAACAGGCCTGTAGAGATGAAATAGTCTTGTGATTTCTTTCCCACACATACATATATATGTATATATATATATATATATATGTATGTATGTGTATATACAGAGCCGGCCCAAGGCATAAGCGTACTAAGCGCTTGCTTAGGGCCCCGCGGCCACCAGGGGGCCCCCAAAAGCAATTAACAAAAAATTATTATTTTTTATTTTTTGCATGTACAAGTCTGACTGATGATTTCTAAATGATCAAAGATATATTATTGTACAAAAACACAATTTTAGGTCAACATTTTTGCACATTGCTGTTTCAGGTTTTTGTTACCAAAAATAAAGTGAATCAGAATCAGCTTTATTGTCCAGCTATGTTTAACACACATGGAATTTAACTTCAGTAGACTGCGCTCTCTTTGTACAAAGTAAACATTAAATATGAACAATTAACTAAAAATATAAACTAGTAATTAAAGACTAATATGTACAAGACTGATGAGACAAGATGACACTTTTACTGTAAATACAAAGCTTTATCACTTGGACTGTTCAACCCCAGGCCACTCTTGTAGCTGAATGTTTTCTACATTTTAAGATTAGGAACCATATGTGGCACTCTGGACATCATTCGTTCATTCATTGGTATTATTTATGTTCTTAACTGGGCCACCCCCATATCTTTATAAATGACATGTCATTTGTAAAGACATGCCAGGCTGACAATAGGATCATGTAAACAACACTGCCAGAGCCGCAATGAGTTTATAGTAGGTGTGTGAATGATCAATCAATATTATTGGCAGAAATAGAGGGCCCCAAAATCTAATTTTGCTTAGGGCCCCATGGAGGCTTGGGCCGGCACTGTGTATATATATATATATATATGTATGTATATATATATATATATAGTAAAATAAATATGTATATATATATATGATAAAATAAATATATATATATATATATATATATATATATATATATATATATATATATATATATATATATATATATATATGTATGTGTGGGGGGAAAAAAATCACAAGACTATTTCATCTCTACAGGCCTGTTTCATGAGGGGGGTACCCTCAATCGTCAGGAGATTTTAATGGGAGCATTCGCATACCATGGTTTATATAGGGCACAGAGTGGGTGGGTACAGGCTGGCCTAGGGGTGTGGTGATTGGTTCATGTGTTACCTAGGAGGTGTTTCCGTCTATGGCGGCATGTTGTTACAATTTCGCTGCGCTTGTTGAGGGATGACAGGTCTGGACGGTAAATAATAAACAGTTTCTCTTTCAAGCATAGGTTGCATCTTTTATTACCACTATTGTAAGGTGTGCTGGATGCAAGAATTTGCCATGTTATTGAATATTCAACATTATTGTCTTTGAGGTCCCAAATGTGTTTGCTGAGTTCTGTGGTATTTCGCAGGTTTTTGTTCCTGAAAGAAGCCTTGTGGTTGTTCCATCTGGTTTTGAATTCACCCTCGGTTAATCCTACATATGTGTCGGATGTGTTAATGTCCTTGCGTATTACCTTAGATTGGTAGACAACTGATGTTTGTAAGCATCCCCCGTTGAGGGGGCAATCAGGTTTCTTTCGACAGTTACATGCTTTGTTGGTTTTGGAGTCGTTCTGACTGGGGGTCGACGGCTCATTTGCAATTGTTTTGTTGTGGTTTGAGATGATTTGTCGTATATTGTTCATGCAGCTGTAGCTCAATTTGATGTTGTTCTTGTTGAATACTTTTCTTAGGTTGTTGTCTTTGGGAAAGTGTTTGTCAATCAGGTTGAGGAATTTGTGTCCAATGTTCGTTGAGACGTTTTTGCTGTATGGGGGGTTGTACCAGATGATGCCGTTTCGTTTTCTGTTCTTTTTTGGCTGGTTTCCTGGCGTGGGTTCATAGGTGAGGGTGAAATTGTATCCGCTTTCATCAAGGGCTTTTTGGTACGGGGGGGTTGCTTGGTCAAATTCAGCTTTGCTAGATGACAGCATCGATAGCCTTTTATTGATTCCGGTAGGTATTCTTTTCGTGGTGGTGGGTGGATGGTTGCTGTCATGGTGCACGTATTGGAGTGTTGTGTTGGGTTTCGTGAATGGTTGGTAGCTGTTATTTCTCAGGTTGAAAGTGACGTCAAGAAAGTTGACGGTTTGCTTGTTGGCTTCAATCGTGATCCGTAGGCCGTTCTCTTTGAAAATTTGGCATATGCGCTTCTTGGTATTCTCGCTGCTCCTTGGCGAGGCGCGACACACTGCCAGTCCGTCATCACGGTAAATACCAAGGTTCAGATTGAGGCTAGCGAGCTGGGAGAGGAGGAAACTCCCAACGAGTTCACACGTTTCTGCTCCGTCAAAACTTCCCATAGTGACGTCAAATGTTGCATTGTTCTTTTTTTGCCATGGTGTACTGTTGTGGATGAGAATGGAGTTTTTTGCGTGGATGATGATGTTTCTTTCGTTGCCTGTGATTGAGTCGTAGTCTGAGGCGTAGTCTGAGGCGAAGTCTAGTGCTTGAGTCAGTAGGTCTTGCGTGATGGAAGGGTAAAATTCCTCGATATCAAAGGAGATAAAGTTGTGCTGTTGTTTGTCTTGGATGTTGTTGAACCATTTGATTACTGCTGCTGTATTTCGCCATTGGTTGAGTGGTGTTTTGTCCTTGATTTTTGTGTTGACTCTGTCCAGGATTATTTTGCTGATTTTTCCTATTTCAGATTTAGTTGGGTTTATTAGTCGGCATGTTGGGTTATTTGCGAAGTTGGGTTTGTGATCCTTCAATGTGATGAAGGCTTCCTTGTTGGCTGTGGCGTCCACCCTGTCCTCAATGTCCAGTTCAGCCGCGATCCTTTTATTTTCCAGGTGGATGTTCTGTAGGGTGTTGGGTTGCGCTTTTTTGTATGATTTGGTGATGCTTCTGTCCAGTAAGGTGTGGTGTTCTGGTATGTCCATTCTGTAGAAGTTTGTGGTTTTATCGGCAGCTATGATGAGGTTGTTTACTTTCTTGATGCGCTCCTTGTCATTTTTCAGCTTGGTGAGGAGTGGGTTGCGGATTGGCTTGAATTTGACTGATTGTATCATTTTGAGCATGTCGTTCTCAAAATCCTTTAGTTCCTCAACTGTGGGTGGGTTCTTGGTAGATTTGAATCCGTAAGTTTCCTTTTGCATTCCTTTTGTTTCAGGGTGGAGGAAAAAATGTGCTTTCCACCGCATCCTTCTTAGGAAGTGTTCCGTCTTTTCTATGAGCCTTAGCTTGTAGTCATTCTGCGCGGGTATGGGAATGTTCTTCGTGGAGTAGTCGATGTTGAATTTTTCCATTTCTGATCGTCGTACAGAGCTCAACAAATGTCAATTTGGAGCGGAGTATATGTCTTAATAAGGTTATCCAAAAAATATATATATATATATATAGCTAGAATTCACTGAAAGTGAAGTATTTTCTTATATATATATATATATATATATATATATATATATATCAAGAGAGACAGAGACAGCGCACAGTGCATGTGGATCACATGTTACCGTGGTGAGAAAACATGGAGAGACTGGAATGTAATAGAGTGATCTTTGTTTGTCTGTTGCCATCTCCTGGTGAATGTTGGCTATAGCGTACTGGGGTTACTTTTTGGTTGGCCAACGATTTACGTGGTGTTGCGCACCTGACGTCAAGTGTGTGAGTCTGTTCTGAAGTCTACAGTAAAGAGAAGTACTTCATCCCCTCGCCTGTTTATTGCCTCCAACTCAATATATTACAACAACATTGCTCAGCTGGAGGGGGCGTGGCCTCCAGGTTCGCCTGAATTTCGGGAGATTTTCGGGAGAAAATGTGTCCCGGGAGGTTTTCGGGAGAGGCAAGTATGAACATACCTGAAAAAGAGTAGGAAGAAGCAGAGCTTTTTGTGGTTAATAATAATAATAATAATAATAACTGGGATTTATATAGCGCTTTTCTAAGTACCCAAAGTCGCTTTACATGTAGAACCCATCAATCATTCACACCTGGTGGTGGTAAGCTACTTTCATAGCCACAGCAGCCCTGGGGTAGACTGACGGAAGCGTGGCTGCAATTTGCTCCAACGGCCCCTCCGACCACCACCTATTATTCATCATTCAATTCACCGGTGTGAGTGGCACCGGGGGCAAAGGGTGAAGTGTCCCGCCCAAGGACACAACGGCAGCGATTTTTGGATGGTAAGAGGCGGGGAGCGAACCTGCAACCCTCAGGTTTCTGGCACGGTTGCTCTACCCACTACGCCATGCCACTATCGGCGCTTCCGTTTATGTGACATGTAGAGATGTCCGATAATGGCTTTTATGCCGATATTCCGATATTGTCCAACTCTTAAAGGGGAACATTATCACCAGACCTATCTAAGCGTCAATATATACCTTGATGTTGCAGAAAAAAGACCATATATTTTTCTTAACCGATTTCCCAACTCTAAATGGGTGAATTTTAGCGAATTAAACGCCTTTCTATTATTTCCTCTCGGAGCGATGACGTCACACTGTGACGTCACATCGGGAAGCAATCCACCATGTTCTCAAACACATTAGAAACACCGAGTCAAATCAGCTCTGTTATTTTCCGTTTTTGCGACTGTTTTCCGTACCTTGGAGACATCATGCCTCGTCGGTGTGTTGTCGGAGGGTGTAACAACACCAACAGGGACGGATTCAAGTTGCACCAGTGGCCCAAAGATGCCAAAGTGGCAAGAAATTGGACGTTTGTTCCGCACACTTTACCGACGAAAGCTATGCTACGACAGAGATGGCAAGAATGTGTGGATATCCTGCGACACTCAAAGCAGATGCATTTCCAACTGGACTGGACAGATCAGCTTTCAGGAAAAGAGAGCGGATGAGGGTATGTCTACAGAATATATTAATTGATGAAAACTGGGCTGTCTGCACTCTCAAAGTGCATGTTGTTGCCAAATGTATTTCATATGCTGTAAACCTAGTTCATAGTTGTTAGTTTCCTTTAATGCCAAACAAACACATACCAATCGTTGGTTAGAAGGCGATCGCCGAATTCGTTCTCGCTTTCTCCCGTGTCGCTGGCTGTCGTGTCGGTTTCGCTTGCATACGGTTCAAACCGATATGGCTCAATAGCTTCAGTTTCTTCTTCAATTTGGTTTTCGCTACCTGCCTCCACACTACAACCATCCGTTTCAATACATGCGTAATCTGTTGAATCGCTTAAGCCGCTGAAATCCGAGTCTGAATCCGAGCTAATGTCGCTATAGCTTGCTGTTCTATGCGCCATGTTTGTTTGTGTTGGCATCACTATGTGACGTCACAGGGAAATGGACGGGTGTATATAACGATGGTTAAAATCAGGCACTTTGAAGCTTTTTTTTAGGGATATTGCGTGATGGGTAAAATTTTGAAAAAAACTTCGAAAAATAAATTAAGCCACTGGGAACTGATTTTTAATGGTTTTAACCCTTCTGAAATTGTGATAATGTTCCCCTTTAATTACCGATTCCGATATCAACCGATACCGATATATACAGTCGTGGAATGAACACATTATTATGCCTAATTTTGTTGTGATGCCCCGCTGGATGCATTAAACAATGTAACAAGGTTTTCCAAAATAAATCAACTCAAGTTATGGAAAAAAAAAATGCCAACATGGCACTGCCATATTTATTATTGAATTCACAAAGTGCATTTTTTTTTTTTAACATGCCTCAAAACAGCAGCGTGGAATTTGGGACATGCTCTCCCTGAGAGAGCATGAGGAGGTTGAGGTGGGTGGGGTTGGGAGGGCGGGGTGTATATTGTAGCGTCCCGGAAGAGTTAGTGCTGCAAGGGGTTCTGGGTATTTGTTCTGTTGTGTTTAGGTTGTGTTACGGTGCGGATGTTCTCCCGAAATGTGTTTTTCATTCTTGTTTGGTGTGGGTTCACAGTGTGGCGCATATTTGTAACAGTGTTGAAGTTGTTTATACGGCCACCCTCAGTGTGACCTGTATGGCTGTTGACCAAGCATGCCTTGCATTCACTTGTGTGTGTGAAAAGCCGTAGATATTATGTGATTGGGCCGGCACACAAAGGCAGTGCCTTTAAGGTTTATTGGCGCTCTGTTCTTCTCCCTACGTCCGTGTACCACTCCGTACAGCAGCGTTTTAAAAAGTCATACATTTTACTTTTCGAAACCGATACCGATAATGTCCGATATCACATTTTAAAGCATTTATCGGCCGATAATATCGGCAGTCCGATATTGTCAGACATCTCTAGTTCAAACTTATATTTGTCAGTAGACTTGCTATTGAAGCTCAAAAACTACAACAAAGATGGCGGGTGAAAGACGCTGTTTAAGTGGAGGCACGTAAATAAGACCGCCCACAAAGGGGCGCGTCTTGAAAACCTGCTTGCAAACGGTCTGTAAAACATAATTGTTGCAACATTTTGACCAAAGAACCACCATTACATGTTGTGTAGACCACAAGAATGTGTTTTAATGTAGAAAAAAAAATCATAATATGACCCCTTCAAGTGAAAAGTGCCATAACAGTTCCATAACTTGAGTTGATTTATTTCGGAAAGCCTTGTTACATTGTAGTAATCTGACTAGCTTGTTCTGGGATGTTTGGAGTTTAGATTTGAGGGTTTTGGAGGTGCTAGGGTACCAGGAGGTGCATGCGTAATCGAAAAAGGGTTGAACGAGAGTTCCCGTTAGAATCCTCATGGTGCTTTTGTTGACCAGAGAGGAGATTCTATAGAGAAATTTCGTCACCTGCCATCATGGAAAGAAAAAAAATGTAAAAAGAAAAAAAAATAAATAAATTGTTATATGTATCCAGTGATTATACTATAAAGTTATTTTCCATTTAACTTCACCAGTTTTAGATTATTTTTATTCAAAATCGCTGAATTTTCACATTTGCCGTTCAAATACTGAGAAGAGACGGTGCGGTGAACAGCAGCCAGTCGAGGCACGTCACTCAGTGCCTCAACATGGATTGCGGACTCGGCTAACTGCTGGCCTGCTGTGCAGTGAGACCGTATTGCTATATGAATTATATTATACATTTCCATAGTTTAGTTAGCTGAGGTATATAATGTACAGTGTATTTTGTCAACAACTGTATGTGTGTAACGTATTTCTTGTGCTGAGCGATCATAAAATGGGTTGTACTTGTATAGCGCTTTTTTACCTTCAAGGTACTCAAAGCGCTTTGACACTACTTCCACATTTACCCATTCACACACACATTCACACACTGATGGCGGGAGCTGCCATGCTAAATAAAAACAGCTGCAAAAGACGCACTGGCTGAGGCTTGCCTCCTGCACCCCCGTTGTAGAATTAGCACCCCCTGACGGGAGTGTTATATCAACTAAAGCCCACACTTAAACTTTCCACGTGCAAGATTGAATCTATTTAAAAAAAATATTTCATAAGAAGCCAAAAAGTGCAAAAACAATAATGTTGGTGTTGGAGGAGTTGTGAATGACTGCAGGGCCACAACATTAGGTACACCTGCAGACTGTGGTGTACCTAATTCACAACTCCTCCAACACGAACATTATTGTTTTTGCACTTTTTGGCTTCTTATTAAATAACTTTTGTATACTATTTTTATGGGCTTTCCTCTTTGTGATGTTAAGTTCCTGTTATGCGCTGTTATACAGTATATGCCTTGAGCTCTTATTTTGAAGGCGCTAAAAGCGGAATTTTGACACGTTGGAGTGGAGCGGAAGTTTTTGAAAGAAGGTAAATAAAGTGGTCCTCGTGTAAACTGGAGCCTCCGTGTTTGTTATTTTGTAGTTTTATACAGTATAGGCGACATTTATAAACCCTCAGTTACACTTTTTTTAAAAGATTCAATCTTGCACGTGGAAAGTTGAAGTGAGGGCTTTAGTTGATATAACACTGCCGTCAGGGGGTTCATTAATCCAGCACAACAGCGGCGCATTTATAAGTAAAGGTAAGACCATAATAAGGTTTTTTTATTAAATGTGCTTTTTTGTGTGCTACAGTTTGTATGTGTAAAGTTAAAGTTAAGTTAAAGTACCAATGATTGTCACACATGCATTATATCTAGAAATGCCTGTAATATTAAATCTATGTGAGTTTGACCAGAATCAGGTATTTTGGTAAGGTTTACAAATACAAAAAGTAGGTTTTACTCATAATGACAGTATAACTGCCACATTCAAAATTACAGTTATTTAAACATAACTCCTAATTTAAACATGCTAAATGGCTAATACTGCCTGGAGAAAGGTATCTTTGTGAGTTTAACTGGGAAAAAAAAAATATTTTGAAAGGTTTGTAAAGACACAAGTTAGGTTTTTTTATTCAATATGTTTGTATAACTGTCATAATAAATGTAAAAGTTACATAAACATAACTCCAAAACCAAACGTGCATTATGTCTAAAAATGCTTGCAATATTGTATCTATGTGATTTTTACCAGAATCAGGTATTTTTGGTAAGGTTTACAAATACAAAAATTAGGTTTTACTCACTATGACAGTATACTGTCACATTCAATCTGACAGTTATTTAAACATACTGTAACTCCTAAACCACAATTACAAAATGGCTAATAATGCCTGGAAAAATGTATCTTTGTGAGTTTTCCTGGAATTTTTTTTTTTTTATAAGGTTTGTAAAGAAACAAATTAGTTTTTTTACTTAATATGACAGTATAACTGTCATACTAAATATGAAAGTTAAATAAACATAACTCCAAAACCAAACTTGCAATACGTCTAAAAATGCCTGTTATATTGAATCTATGTGAGTTTTACCAGAATCAGGTATTTTGGTAAGGTTTACAAATACAAAAATTGGGTTTTACTCATAATGACAGTATAACTGCCATATTCGAAATAATAACAGTTATTTAAACATAAGTCCTAAACCAAACATGCTAAATGGCTAATAATGCCTGGAGAAATGTATCTTTGTGAGTTTTACTAGAAAAAAATATTTTTGTTTGTTTGGTGAAATTTGTCCTCTGCATTTGACCCATCCCTTGTTCACCCCCTGGGAGGTGAGGGGAGCAGTGGGCAGCAGCGGCGCCGAGCCCGGTAATAATTTTTGGTGATTTAACCCCCATTTCCAACCCTTGATGCTGAGTGCCAAGCAGGGAAGAATGCTGGTATGAGCTTTTAAACATAACCCGTTAACTGCTGCCAATCAAATGGTGAATAAGATACTCTTGAGGGTTCATATGTTTGTAAATGTGACTGTGATGAAGTCAGTGCCTCACCAGCCATCAACCTCACCGCACGTCACTGGAACCTAGGTAGGTGACCTCATCTTTCCTGGTGATAACAATGTCACTCACTTTTATTATGAAGTCATTTGACTTTCTTAAGGTTGATGTGGGACCCAAATAGGATGGATTCCATTTTACCCAAGTGTATGGATAGCTTGTTGTCAGCGAGCCAGGTGCAAGTTCTACAGAGTTCACCTGTGACTTGTCCTTGTCTGATACCAGCAGGGCCGAGTCATCCGCAAACAAGAACAATTCATGTACAGGTAAAAGCCAGTAAATTAGAATATTTTGAAAAACCTGATTTATTTCAGTAATTGCATTCAAAAGGTGTAACTTGTACATTATATTTATTCATTGCACACAGACTGATGCATTCAAATGTTTATTTCATTTAATTTTGATGATTTGAAGTGGCAACAAATGAAAATCCAAAATTCCGTGTGTCACAAAATTAGAATATTACTTAAGGCTAATACAAAAAAGGGATTTTTAGAAATGTTGGCCAACTGAAAAGTATGAAAATGAAAAATATGAGCATGTACAATACTCAATACTTGGTTGGAGCTCCTTTTGCCTCAATTACTGCGTTAATGCGGCGTGGCATGGAGTCGATGAGTTTCTGGCACTGCTCAGGTGTTATGAGAGCCCAGGTTGCTCTGATAGTGGCCTTCAACTCTTCTGCGTTTTTGGGTCTGGCATTCTGCATCTTCCTTTTCACAATACCCCACAGATTTTCTATGGGGCTAAGGTCAGGGGAGTTGGCGGGCCAATTTAGAACAGAAATACCATGGTCCGTAAACCAGGCACGGGTAGATTTTGCGCTGTGTGCAGGCGCCAAGTCCTGTTGGAACTTGAAATCTCCATCTCCATAGAGCAGATCAGCAGCAGGAAGCATGAAGTGCTCTAAAACTTGCTGGTAGACGGCTGCGTTGACCCTGGATCTCAGGAAACAGAGTGGACCGACACCAGCAGATGACATGGCACCCCAAACCATCACCCAACCATGCAAATTTTGCATTTCCTTTGGAAATCGAGGTCCCAGAGTCTGGAGGAAGACAGGAGAGGCACAGGATCCACGTTGCCTGAAGTCTAGTGTAAAGTTTCCACCATCAGTGATGGTTTGGGGTGCCATGTCATCTGCTGGTGTCGGTCCACTCTGTTTCCTGAGATCCAGGGTCAACGCAGCCGTCTACCAGCAAGTTTTAGAGCACTTCATGCTTCCTGCTGCTGACCTGCTCTATGGAGATGGAGATTTCAAGTTCCAACAGGACTTGGCGCCTGCACACAGCGCAAAATCTACCCGTGCCTGGTTTACGGACCATGGTATTTCTGTTCTAAATTGGCCCGCCAACTCCCCTGACCTTAGCCCCATAGAAAATCTGTGGGGTATTGTGAAAAGGAAGATGCAGAATGCCAGACCCAAAAACGCAGAAGAGTTGAAGGCCACTATCAGAGCAACCTGGGCTCTCATAACACCTGAGCAGTGCCAGAAACTCATCGACTCCATGCCACGCCGCATTAACGCAGTAATTGAGGCAAAAGGAGCTCCAACCAAGTATTGAGTATTGTACATGCTCATATTTTTCATTTTCATACTTTTCAGTTGGCCAACATTTCTAAAAATCCCTTTTTTGTATTAGCCTTAAGTAATATTCTAATTTTGTGACACACGGAATTTTGGATTTTCATTTGTTGCCACTTCAAATCATCAAAATTAAATGAAATAAACATTTGAATGCATCAGTCTGTGTGCAATGAATAAATATAATGTACAAGTTACACCTTTTGAATGCAATTACTGAAATAAATCAAGTTTTTCAAAATATTCTAATTTACTGGCTTTTACCTGTATATATATAAGAAATACTTGAAAATATATACACCCCCGCCGCCCCCCCAACCACCCCGCCCTCTCCCGAATTCGGAGGTCTCAAGGTTGGCAAGTATGTTAATAGGACAGAAATGTACCAGGTAACAATCTATAACTCATACAGTATGTAGGAGCATTTCTGTCGTGGATTTGCATATAAAAAGGCGAGTTATCAATCCTAAAGTACGCCTGTGCTTTTAGTCCAGACATGTTTCTGCCCGCCCCCTCGTGAACGTGCCTCATTATTTACCTAACATTTTTCTTTTCTCTTTTTCATGGTCGCTGCTTCCCCCCCACCCCAACATCCTTTCCTGAACTCTTCTGCAACAGGTAAGGCTTTTTTTTCCCCCCTCTCAGTTGTTGGTTGTTTTTTTTTCACACACACTCGCACAGAACACACACTAACTGTGTCGCTGTTGATTTACTAAAGTAGTTAAACGTTAGCTTGACTTTTTTCTTTTTTTGTTGAAGGTCTGAAGGTCCTAGTTTTCTTTGTTTGTTCTCTTTAGCAGAGTATTTGTGTGCAAGTATGTGTTTGCTCTCCCCCTGTTGGGACGTCTGTGTTATTCCAGGCGGGATTGGCCTCTTCCTTCCTTCCGTCCATTCATGCTGCCTGTGGGCCCGTTTGTGTTCGTCTAATTTCTACATACCTGTGAATGTGACGCTTCTACTCCTGCACCGCTTCACACAGAAGAGTAAAAAAATTGTCAAAACGTGCACCTCCGCTGTGTTGCCAGTGCTATTATTTTTCTGACAAATACACCACATGGGGACGCTGTTATTAATCCCCAAAATTTGACCCCCTGTAAATCGGATTGACTTGGAATATCTCACATGTCTCAAAACTGCTCTACAAAACTGTAACTTTAAGGTGATTGGCTGAGTCATCACCAAATTTGGCAGAAACCTTTAGGGGACTGACAAGCACGTGTGTAAATGAGCAAGATTGACTGTTAAACATGGCCCCCATCAAACACAACATAGGACCTGGTCTATAAATTATTGAGCATTTGGCTAATGATTATAAAACTTTTAAGATGTATATATATATATATATATATATATATATATATATATATATATATATATATATATATATATATATATATATATATATATATATATATGGGCCCAACGCTGCTTGCAGCTTTAATTATTATTATTATTATTATTATTCTTCCGCCGCCTCTTCGAGCACTAATTTGACCCACTTAACATGCTTCAAAACTCACCATATTTGACATGTCTCTCCGACCTTCCTAGTGGGAGTTACAGGCAGTCTGTTTTTTTTTTGTCCTAGGGGGCGCTAGAGCGCAATTTAGATTTTTGCGGTTCGGTTTTTTTATAAAAAGACAATTTTCGCAGGTCCACTCATATATATATATATATATATATATGTATGTATGTATGTATGTATGTATGTATGTACATATGTATGTATATATGTATGCATTTATACATACGTATGTATGTATATATATGTATTCATATACATATATACGTATGTATGTGTATATATATATATATGTATGTATATATATGTATGTATATATATATATGTATGTATGTATACAGTATATATGTATATATATATGTATGTATATATATACATATATACATATATATGTATGTATATATATATGTATATATATATACATATCTATATACATATATATATATATATATAGTCATATATATATACATATATATATATATATATATATATATATACATACATACATATATATATATATATATATATACATATATATACATACATATATATTAGAGATGCGCGGTTTGCGGACACAACCGCGGATTATCCGCGGATCGGGCGGATGAAATTAAAAACAATAAGATTTTATCCGCTCACGGGTCGGGTCGGGCGGATTAATTAGATATTTTTTTTATTTTTTTATTTTTTTTGCGGGTGGCAGTTAAACCAATTGGGAAATATATATACATAGTTAAATGTTGTTACCCACATACGAAAAACGAGCAGGCACCTGCTGCATATGCCACAACAGAAGAAAAAGAAAAGAAAAGAGATGGACACTTTTACGGAGCGGAGAAGGGACGCCTCGCCGGGGTCCGGGACCGAGGCCCCTTCCCCCGAGAGGGCCCCACCGGGAGCCGTAGCTGAGGCGATCCGCGAGAAGGGCCCGACGCACGTCCAGGGTCACTACCGCGCCCACCGCACCGACACCCCGCCTCGTCCGCTTTCGCAGTGCGCTCACGAAAGGGGTGGGGCTCACCCTGGTTGATATAGAGAGCAGGACGGTGGCCATGGAATTTCATTTAAGGTTTGTGATAAACCATCAAACTCATTCGTTAAAAGGACTCTATAGTAATATAAAGCAAATTTTTCTGGACATTATCATGCAAGAAAAGTTTATTTTTGGGATCGCGATCACCGCGTAATGATTTTTAAAGGTTGCATTACATTATTAACTGTCCCATGTGATCAGCCAGTGCGATTGGAAGTCCATGCTCAATTATTGCCTCCGTAAATAAAACTTCGGCATTTATCACATCCAAAGAATCTGTTTGGGCGACGAAAAACGTTGAAAGTTTTCCACTTGTATCGCTAGCAACGGCATTAGACTTGTGTTTTTTGTCCCTACGTGGTCTTTTACATCGCTAATTCCTCCGTGTCCGATCGAAAAATCTTGTCTGCACAAGGTGCAATTCGCGTAGTTTTCACCCTTTTTTTTTTTTTTTTATTAATATTAGATATATAACAACGGGCGGATGGCGGGCGGGTGCAGTTCTGATCAAACGTTACATCGAGTGGATGGCGGATGGTTGACGACTTTCTGACGCGGTTGCGGATGAAATAAATTGCCTATCCGCGCATCTCTAATATATATATAGATACACATATATATATGTATATATATATATGTATGTATATACTGTGTATATATATATATATATACATATATATATGGGGACGGCGTGGCGCAGTGGAAGAATGGCCGTGCGCAACCCGAGGGTCCCTGGTTCAATCCCCACCTAGTACCAACCTCGTCATGTCCGTTGTGTCTTGAGCAGGACACTTCACCCTTGCTCCTGATGGGTGCTGGTTAGCGCCTTGCATGGCAGCTCCCTCCATCAGTGTGTGAATGTGTGTGTGAATGGGTAAATGTGGAAGTAGTGTCAAAGCGCTTTGAGTACCTTGAAGGTAGAAAAGCGCTATACAAGTACAACCCATTTATCATTTATCATTATATATATATATAGTCATGGTCAAAAGTTTACATACACTTGTAAAGAACATAATGTCATTGCTGTCTTGAGTTTCCAATAATTTCCACAACTCTTATTTTTTTGTGATAGAGTGATTGTAGAACATACTTTTGTCCCTTGGCAAGTTTCACTGTAATAAGGCACTTATGGTAGCCATCCACAAGCTTCTGGTTGAGTTTTTGACCACTCCTCTTGACAGAATTGGTGCAGCTCAGCTAAATTTGTTGGTTTTCTGACATGGACTTGTTTCTTTAGCATTGTCCACACGTTTAAGTCAGGACATTGGGAAGGCCATTCTAAAACCTTAATTGTAGCATGATTTAGCCATTCCTTTACCACTTTTCACGTGTGTTTGGGGGTCATTGTCCTGTTGGAACACCCAACTGCGCCCAAGACCCAATCTGCGGGCTGGTGATTTTAGGTTGTCCTGAAGAATTTGGAGGCTATCCTCCTTTTTCATTGTCCCATTTACTCTCTGTAAAGCACCAGTTCCATTGGCAGCAAAACAGGCCCAGAGCATAATACTACCACCACCATGCTTGACGGTAGGAATGGTGTTCCTGGGATTATAGGTCTCACCTTTTCTCTTCCAAACATATTGCTGGGTATTGTGGCCAAACAGCTCAATTTTTGTTTCATCTGACCACAGAACTTTCCTTCAGGAAGTCTTATCTTTGTCCATGTGATGTCAGATGAAATATATATACCGTATTTTTCGGACTATAAGTCGCAGTTTTGCAACTTATACTCAGGAGCGACTTATGTGTGAAATTATTAACACATTACCGTAAAATATCAAATAATATTACTTAGCTCATTCACGTAAGAGACTAGACGTATAAGATTTCATGGGATTTAGCGATTAGGAGTGACAGATTGTTTGGTAAACGTATAGCATGTTCTATATGTTATAGTTATTTGAATGACTCTTACCATAATATGTTACGTTAACATACCAGTTGGTTATTTATGCCTCATATAACGTACACTTATTCAGCCTGTTGTTCGCTATTCTTTATTTATTTTAAATTGCCTTTCAAATGTCTATTCTTGGTGTTGGGTTTTATCAAATAAATTTCCCCAAAAAATGCGACTTATACTCCAGTGCGACTTATATATGTTTTTTTCCTTCTTTATTATGCATTTTCAATACTACATATCTGATTTATATCAACATACAAAAGATGCAAATTGTACTGTCCACATTGACGTGAAATAATCCGATATAGGTCACGTATGGGCCAAAAAAATCGGAATTGACCTGTAGTGTGAACAAGGCCTAAGACGCCCCTCGTTTCCACATTTGGAACCTCGGAGTGAGTAGAACCAAGCCAAGTAGGTACCGTGCAGTGGAAAAGTGGGCAAACATACACACTTGGTCACTGACAGGACCTGTAGAGATGTGTCGCTACCTTTTTACAAAAATCCTAATTTGCCCCCACTAGGGTTGTACGGTATACCGGTATTAGTAGAGTACCGCGATACTAATTAATCATATTCGGTATTATACCCCCACAAACGCCATTGGTGGATCTACATAAATAAATATATTTATATACATATATATATATATATATATATATGGGAAGTTTTGACGGAGCAGAAACGTGTGAACTCGTTGGGAGTTTCCTCCTCTCCCAGCTCGCTAGCCTCAATCTGAACCTTGGTATTTACCGTGATGACGGACTGGCAGTGTGTCGCGCCTCACCAAGGAGCAGCGAGAATACCAAGAAGCGCATATGCCAAATTTTCAAAGAGAACGGCCTACGGATCACGATTGAAGCCAACAAGCAAACCGTCAACTTCCTTGACGTCACTTTCAACCTGAGAAATAACAGCTACCAACCATTCACGAAACCCAACACAACACTCCAATACGTGCACCATGACAGCAACCACCCACCCACCACCACGAAAAGAATACCTACCGGAATCAATAAAAGGCTATCGATGCTGTCATCTAGCAAAGCTGAATTTGACCAAGCAACCCCCCCGTACCAAAAAGCCCTTGATGAAAGCGGATACAATTTCACCCTCACCTATGAACCCACGCCAGGAAACCAGCCAAAAAAGAACAGAAAACGGAACAACATCATCTGGTACAACCCCCCATACAGCAAAAACGTCTCAACGAACATTGGACACAAATTCCTCAATCTGATTGACAAACACTTTCCCAAAGACAACATCCTAAGAAAAGTATTCAACAAGAACAACATTAAATTGAGCTACAGCTGCATGAACAATATACGACAAATCATCTCAAACCACAACAAAACAATTGCAAATGAGCCGTCGGCCCTCAGACAGAGCGACTCCAAAACCAACAAAGGATGTAATTGTCGAAAGAAACCTGATTGCCCTCTCAACGGGGGGTGCTTACAAACATCAGTTGTCTACCAATCTAAGGTAATACGCAAGGACATTAACACATCCGACACATATGTAGGATTAACCGAGGGAGAATTCAAAACCAGATGGAACAATCACAAGGCTTCTTTCAGGAACAAAAACCTGCGAAATACCACAGAACTCAGCAAACACATTTGGGACCTCAAAGACAATAATGTTGAATATTCAATAACATGGCAAATTCTTGCATCCAGCACACCTTACAATAGTGGTAATAAAAGATGCAACCTATGCTTGAAAGAGAAACTGTTTATTATTTACCGTCCAGACCTGTCATCCCTCAACAAGCGCAGCGAAATTGTAACAACATGCCGCCATAGACGGAAACACCTCCTAGGTAACACATGAGCCAATCACCACGCCCCTAGGCCAGCCTGTACCCACCCACTCTGTGCCCTATATAAACCATGGTATGCGAATGCTCCCATTAAAATCTCCTGACGATTGAGGGTACCCCCCCTCATGAAACAGGCCTGTAGAGATGAAATAGTCTTGTGATTTTTTTCCCACACATACATATATATATATATATATATATATATATATATATATATATATATATATATATATATATATATATATATATATATATATATATATATATATATATATATATATATATATATATATTTAAAACCAGTAATTCACAGTTTAGAGACATGTCCTCATATTCATATCACTTGATTATCCAGTATGTGTGTCTGTGGTGCATTCAGGAGTAGTCCGTAAAGATGTGTTTCCTTGCTTCATTATGTTTCCTTTGCTATTTGTTTACCCATTCGAAGAGTTACACAAAAACAACCCAACTGCTTTATACCAAACATTGTGGAGGAAGAAGAAAACCTAGTTAATTTTCGACCACATTTTTGACAATCCGGAACTTGGTGGAGGTCTTCCCGCTACTGAATGCTATTTCCCTTTCATAGATTTACTCAAGTTCAGGTTTTTTTCTTTCATATTCTTTCCCAATTCATCATGTGTTTAAACAACACTGTACAGCTGCTACTTGCTGCTTGCGTTATTTGACTGATTGAATCCAGGCACTCCATATATCAGTGGTAATAAGTTTGTATTGATTATGATTGATGGACTTTTGCACATTTTTTTTCGTTCTTACTCTGACCGCATCTCTCGCCTCTTCCCCTCTTCTTCCTGAAGGGGTTTTAGGTTTCACAATCTGTTCAAAATCTGTCTTCCCAGCCGAGCGCCCTGCTTCCTCCCATACAACTGAGTGTGTGCTTGTGCATGTGTGTGTTTATCAACCGGGATATTCCGTAGTGTTGGAATGCGTGGCCTTATTCTCTGATGCAGGAGTTGGGGTCCCATTGCTGGTTTGCTAGTCGAGACCACTGATGTTGACGAACATTGAAGTCGGTTTTGCTTGTTCTGTCACAGGCAATGCACGAGACTTCCATCTACTGCACAAAAACAACAAAAAGCACACCGTATTGAACAAATCAGTCGCAGTAGTTCGACTAAAGAAAAATGCCAAAACACTATAAAAACATGGTAAAGATCGGATCGGCTTCGTGAGGTCCTCGGGAGCTGAAGGTGGGTAAAAGAACCCAAAATTAGCCCGCTGAGTCAAATGTAATACCTATTCGCCTTGACTTCTTTCAAGCTCACACAATCATTGATGGCATGTCTGCGAGACTAACGAGATGACCTCTATCAAATGTGATGATCTCCACTGCCTTCTACATGGCCGTATGGGACTAAACTCCTGATGTTGCTGTACGAAGGCTGATAAAAAAACAAAAACATCTAGAGCAGGGGTGTCAAACTCGATAGACTGCAATGTCTATTGTGAATGCAATCTGTCGTGCATGTTATGTTTGACTAAGGGGAGATGACGGCAACAGACACCAGGGGGTGTATGTACAATGACGTATTATATATATCAGGGGTGCTCACACTTTTTCTGCAGGCGAGCTACTTTTCAATTGATCAAGTCGTGGGGATCTACCTCATTCATATATATATAATTTATATTTGCTTATTTATGAAATATATGTTTTTGTTAACAAGTTAAAGGTGTTTAATGATAATGCAAGCATGTTTAACACATATAGTTAATATTGTTAAAAAATTAAAGGTGTTTAATGATAATACAAGTATGTTTAATAAATATAGTTAATATTGTTAACAAGTTAAAGGTGTTTAAAGATAATACAAGGATGTTTAACACATATAGTTAATATTGTTAACAAGTTAAAGGTGTTTAAAGATAGTACAAGCATGTTTAACACATATAGTTAATATTGTTACAAGTTAAAGGTGTTTAAAGATAATACAAGCATGTTTATCACATATAGATTCCTTTCTTTCATGAAGACAAGAATATAAGTTGGTGTATTACCTGATTCTGATGACTTGCATTGATTGGAATCAGACAGTAGGTGCTGATAATGTCCGCATTTTCGAATGGAGGAGAAAAAAAGTCCTCCTTTCTGTCCAATACCACATGAAAGTGGTTGGTTTTTGGCATCTTATTTGTCCAGCTTCCGTACTCCTTTGTATACACTTTACAAGAAATACATTGTCGGCAAACTCCGTAGCTTGCTAGCTTGTGCACGTCGGCCTTCAGAGACTCTTATTTTGGTAGCACAGGCAGGATGAAGCAGAGCTTTTATTGTGCAACTGTGCAGTCGGTCTTTGGAGTTTTGACGACAGGTACGGCGCCAGAGTCTGTTGAAATAAAGTGTTTCTCGCCTTCCAGTCGGTAATTTTAATGAGCTGGCAGCAGCCAGCGTCATCTCAGAAGACCCTCGGGTGCCGTGAATGTCAATCAAGTGACGAAAGTGACGTCATCGTGAAGATTTATTATCGCTCATTTTTAGGACTATTCTTTTAATGCCTGGCTGGTGATCGACTGACACACCCTCCGAGATCGACCGGTAGCTCGCGATTGACGTAATGAGCACCCCTGATATATATAGTCAATATTTATATATAATAATAACAAACAATACTATTAAAGGGGAACATTATCACCAGACCTATGTAAGCGTCAATATATACCTTGATGTTGCAGAAAAAAGACCATATATTTTTTTAACCGATTTCCGAACTCTAAATGGGTGAATTTTGGCGAATTAAACGCCTTTCTATTATTCGCTCAACGTGACGTCACATCAGGAAGCAATCCGGCATTTTCTCAAACACATTAGAAACACCGCGTCAAATCAGCTCTGTTATTTTCCGTTTTTTCGACTGTTTTCCGTACCTTGGAGACATCATGCCTCGTCGGTGTGTTGTCGGAGGGTGTAACAACACCAACAGGGACGGATTCAAGTTGCACCAGTGGCCCAAAGATGCCAAAGTGGCAAGAAATTGGACGTTTGTTCCGCACACTTTACCGACGAAAGCTATGCTACGACAGAGATGGCAAGAATGTGTGGATATCCTGCGACACTCAAAGCAGATGCATTTCCAACTGGACTGGACAGATCAGCTTTCAGGAAAAGAGAGCGGATGAGGGTATGTCTACAGAATATATTCATTGATGAAAACTGGGCTGTCTGCACTCTCAAAGTGCCAAATGTATTTCATATGCTGTAAACCTAGTTCATAGTTGTTAGTTTCCTTTAATGCCAAACAAACACATACCAATCGTTGGTTAGAAGGCGATCGCCGAATTCGTCCTCGCTTTCTCCCGTGTCGCTGGCTGTCGTGTCGTTTTTGTCGGTTTCGCTTGCATACGGTTCAAACCGATATGGCTCAATAGTTCTTCTTCAATTTAGTTTTCGCTACCTGCCTCCACACTACAACCATCTGTTTCAATACATGCGTAATCTGTTGAATCGCTTAAGCCGCTGAAATCCGAGTCTGAATCCGAGCTAATGTCGCTATACCTTGCTGTTCTATGCGCCATGTTTGTTTGTATTGGCATCACTATGTGACGTCACAGGAAAATGGACGGGTGTATATAACGATGGTTAAAATCAGGCACTTTGAAGCTTTTTTTAGGGATATTGCGTGATGGGTAAAATTTTGAAAAAAACTTCGAAAAATAAAATAAGCCACTGGGAACTGATTTTTAATGGTTTTAGCCCTTCTGAAATTGTGATAATGTTCCCCTTTAACCACGCCTCTCCGACCCCACACCTCACGAAATCGGAGGTCTCAATGTTGGCAAGTATGTGGTATCGGGACAACACTCGCCCTCACCATCCTTTCATCCTTAATGTTTTCTCTCCGTTCCTACTGTACTGTACGCCCGCAGGGGAGGAGAAGAAAGGATGACCCAGATAGGACCAAATGAATGTAGGGAGAGGAAGAGCAGAGGGCATATGGGTCAATAGATTTACGGGCCGACACCTGTTTGGCGTGGACGCTCCATCAAAACATTCCTTCCTCTCCCGCCTCAATTTGTCTTTTTCCTCACTCTCTCTGCGTAGGAAACAAAGGGACAAGGGGACAGGAAAGGAGAGGAGGGAGGGAGGGAGAGTCCGCCTTTGTCAGCTTGATAGTGCCTTTCAAGCGAGACCCTCAAACAGCATTATTAACTCATCCGGGGTTTTTGCAAGAGTCGTCTCTCGTTCCCAGACAATGCGCGACGCACTTTTTAATGCACGCGCACGCACGCATACGGCGTGCAGTGCGCCCTGACAGCTCCCCAGGCTCCTATCCTGGAAAGGCGAGACAGGAGTGCGACGGAGCATGCTGGGAGAGAAGAGGACCCGGACGTTCATCCCAGAGCCCCCGAGCTCAGTTAATACTTAATGTTGCAGCAAACACACACGCATTTGGAGGAGGACGGCTTGTGTATGTATAAACACACGTGCGCGCGCACACACGTTGTACGTACACACACACACACACGCACGCGCGCTCACTCGCAGTGTATCAAATATTCACGAGCCCATGAAATAATGATGAACATTGATGGAATGAAACCCGCTAATTTAACGGCGACCCACTGCTTCTTTTTGTCGGAAAAAAACGACGACACAATTCGGAGCTATAGTTTTACGTGTAAAGACACACACACCGGTGGGGAAAAGAGGCGTATCGGGCAAATGCAAGAACCTCCAGAACTGCTCTTGCATTCATATTCGAAGTGATACACTATATTGCCAAAAGTATTTGGCCACCCATCCAAATTATGAGAATCAGGTGTCCTAATCACCTGGCCCGGCCACAGGTGGATAAAATCAAGCACTTAGGCCATACTTGCCAACCCTCCCGAATTTTCCGGGAGACTCCCGAAATTCAGCGCCTCTCCCCAAAACCTCCCGGGTCAAATATTTTCCCGAAAATCTCCCGATTTTCAGCCGGAGCTGAAAGCCACGCCCCCTCCAGCTCCATGCGGACCTGAGTGAGGACAGCCTTTTTTCATGACGGGAGGACAAGAACTAAATCATCCAGACTAGAGATAAATTGTATTATTATGTTTATTTTACCTAAAAATAAATAAAATAAATATATTTATTAATTAAAAAAAAAAAAAAAATAAATACATGTTTACTATATTTTGCTAAAAACATCAAAATTAATTGTATTTTTATTTGTATTTTTTTGTGACTCCTTATTACATCCAGCCATATAATTATACATTAAAATAAACATATTTGAAATGATTGATTTTAAATGATCATAATAATTCATTTAAAATGACCATATTTAATTATTAAAATAATTGCTTGTTTATCAACAACTTCAGCATTTTATTCATTACATTTTGAAACTCTCAGAAGCCAAGTTATGTTATATTCCTTAATATTTAGTTATGCAAGTTTGAAGTATCAATTATCCAAACACAGTTTTGTTTGCATATTTTCAGGATGTATATAAATATATATATATATATATATATATATATATATATATATATATATATATATTAGAGATGCGCGGTTTGCGGACACAACCGCGGAGTCCGCGGATTATCCGCGGATCGGGCGGATGAAATTAAAAAAAATAAGATTTTATCCGCTCGCGGGTCGGGTCGGGCGGATTAATTAGATTTTTTTTTTTTTATTATTTTTTTTTTTTTTTTTTGCGGGTGGCAGTTAAACCAATTGGGAAATATATATACATAATTAAATGTTGTTACCCACATACGAAAAACGAGCAGGCACCTGCTGCATATGCCACAACAGAAGAAAAAAAAAAAGAGATGGACACTTTTACGGAGCGGAGAAGGCCCCTGACGCCTCGCCGGGGTCCGGGACCGAGGCCCCTTCCCCCGAGAGGGCCCCACTGGGAGCCGTAGCTGAGGCGATCCGCGAGAAGGGCCTGACGCACGTCCAGGGTCACTACCGCGCCCACCGCACCGACACCCCGCCTCGTCCGCTTTCGACGCGGCCGGCGTCACGCGCAGCAGGTAAGCAGCTTACCTGCCCGCCACCTCCGTGGCCGGGGGCTCGTAACATGGGTCACTCCGCGCGCTCCGCCCGCGCAGCTTACCTGCTTGCCACCCCTGTTGCCGGGGGCGCGTAACAGGGGTCACTCCGCGCTCAGTGCGCTCACGAAAGGGGTGGGGCTCACCCTGGTTGATATAGAGAGCAGGACAGTGGCCATGGAATTTCATTTAAGGTTTGTGATAAACCATCAAACTCATTCGTTAAAAGGACTCTATAGTAATATAAAGCGAATTTTTCTGGACATTATCATGCAAGAAAAGTTTATTTTTGGGATCGCGATCACCGCGTAATGATTTTTAAAGGTTGCATTACATTATTAACTGTCCCATGTGATCAGCCAGTGCGATTGGAAGTCCATGCTCAATTATTGCCTCCGTAAATAAAACTTCGGCATTTATCACATCCAAAGAATCTGTTTGGGCGACGAAAAACGTTGAAAGTTTTCCACTTGTATCGCTAGCAACGGCATTAGACTTGTGTTTTTTTGTCCCAACGTGGTCTTTTACATCGCTAATTCCTCCGTGTCCGATCGAAAAATCTTGTCTGCACAAGGTGCAATTCGCGTAGTTTTCACCCTTTTTTTTATTTTTATTAATATTAGATATATAACAACGGGCGGATGGCGGGCGGATGCAGTTCTGATCAAACGTTACATCGGGTGGATGGCGGATGGTTGACGACTTTCTGACGCGGTTGCGGATGAGATAAATTGCCTATCCGCGCATCTCTAATATATATGTATGAAATACTTGACTTGGTGAATTCTAGCTGTCAATATACTCCTCCCCTCTTAACCACGCCCCCAACAACGCCCCGCCCCACCCCCGACCACGCCCCCACCCCCCACCTCCCGATATCGGAGGTCTCAAGGTTGGCAAGTATGACTTAGGCATGGAGACTGTTTCTACAAACATTTGTGAAAGAATGGGCCGCTCTCAGGAGCTCAATGATTTCCAGCGTGGAACTGTCATAGGATGCCACCTGTGCAACCATACTTGCCAACCTTGAGACCTCCAAATTCAGGAGATTGAGGGGGGAGGAGTATATTTATAGCTAGAATTCACTGAAATTCAAGTATTTCTTATATGTATATATATATATATATATATATATTTAAATTAAATAAATACTTGACTTTCAGTGAATTCTAGCTATTTATATATATATATATATATATATATATATATATATATATATACAAACCCCATTTCCATATGAGTTGGGAAATTGTGTTAGATGTAAATATAAACGGAATACAATGATTTGCAAATCCTTTTCAACCCATATTCAGTTGAATGCGCTACAAAGACAAGATATTTGATGTTCAAACTCATAAACTTTATTTTTATTTTGCAAATAATAATTAACTTAGAATTTCATGGCTGCAACACGTGCCAAAGTAGTTGGGAAAGGGCATGTTCACCACTGTGTTACATGGCCTTTCCTTTTAACAACACTCAGTAAACGTTTGGGAACTGAGGAGACACATTTTTTAAGCTTCTCAGGTGGAATTCTTTCCCCTTCTTGCTTGATGTACAGCTTAAGTTGTTCAACAGTCCGGGGGTCTCCGTTGTGGTATTTTAGGCTTCATAATGCGCCACACATTTTCAATGAGAGACAGGTCTGGACTACAGGCAGGCCAGTCTAGTACCCGCGCTCTTTTATTATGAAGCCACGTTGATGTAACACGTGGCTTGGCATTGTCTTGCTGAAATAAGCAGGGGCGTCCATGGCAACATATGTTGCTCCAAAACCTGTATGTACCTTTCAGCATTAATGGCGCCTTCACAGATGTGTAAGTTACCCATGTCTTGGGCACTAATACACCCCCATACCATCACAGATGCTGGCTTTTCAACTTTGCGCCTATAACAATCCGGATGGTTCTTTTCCTCTTTGGTCCGGAGGACACGACGTCCACAGTTTCCAAAAACAATTTGAAATGTGGACTCGTCAGAACACAGAACACTTTTCCACTTTGCATCAGTCCATCTTAGATGAGCTCAGGCCCAGCGAAGCCGCCGGCGTTTCTGGGTGTTGTTGATAAACGGTTTTCGCCTTGCATAGGAGAGTTTTAACTTGCACTTACAGATGTAGCGACCAACTGTAGTTACTGACAGTGGGTTTGTGAAGTGTTCCTGAGCCCGTGTGGTGATATCCTTTACACACTGATGTCGCTTGTTGATACAGTACAGCCTGAGGGATCGAAGGTCACGGGCTTAGCTGCTTACGTGCAGTGATTTCTCCAGATTCTCTGAACCCTTTGATGATATTACGGACCGTAGATGGTGAAATCCCTAAATTCCTTGCAATAGCTGGTTGAGAAAGGTTTTTCTTAAACTGTTCAACAATTTGCTCACGCATTTGTTGACAAAGTGGTGACCCTCGCCCCGTCCTTGTTTGTGAATGACTAAGCATTTCATGGAATCTACGCACAATATAGTGTACCGTATTTTTCGGACTATAAATCGCAGTTTTTTTCATAGTTTGGCCGGGGGTGCGACTTATACTCAGGTGCGACTTATATGTGAAATTATTAACACATTACCGTAAAATATCAAATAATATTATTGATCTCATTCACGTAAGAGACTAGATGTATAAGATTTCATGGGATTTAGCGATTAGGAGTGACAGATTGTTTGGTAAACGTATAGCATGTTCTATATGTTATAGTTATTTGAATGACTCTTACCATAATATGTTACGTTAACATACCAGTTGGTTATTTATGCCTCATATAACGTACACTTATTCAGCCTGTTGTTCACTATTCTTGATTTATTTTAAATTGCCTTTCAAATGTCTATTCTTGGTGTTGGCTTTTATCAAATAAATTTCCCCCAAAAAATGCGACTTATACTCCAGTGCGACTTACATATGTTTTTTTCCTTCTTTATTATGCATTTTCGGCCGGTGCGACTTATACTCCGGAGCGACCTATACTCCGAAAAATACGTTATGTCAATCTCTAGCTATAAGTAGCGAGTACCGAGTAGCGAGATGTTTAGGTCACGTCTTGCGGAGTTCCCTCTGACATTCGGTACGCCACCTAGTGTTGGGGAGGCTCGTAACCCAATTCCGAGGCACCGTTGTACTCAAGTAAAATTCCTTGCTGAAATATAAGGTGTGTACACTGCAAAAAGTCAGTGTTCAAAAACAAGAAAAAAAATACAAAAATTAGGGGTATTTTACTTGAACTAAGCAAAATTATCTGCCAATAGAACAAGAAAATTTGGCTTGTCAAGACTTTCCAAAACAAGTAAAATGAACTAACCTCAATGAACCCCAAAATACCTTCAAATAAGTATATTCTCACTAATAACAAGTGCACTTTTCTTGGTAGAAAAAAATGTGTTTGCCCTTTTTGCTAGCGATGTCCGATAATATCCGGCTGCCGATATTATCGGCCGATAAATGCTTTAAAATGTAATATCGGAAATTATCTGTATCGGCTTCATAATTATCGGTATCGGTTTCTAAGAGTAAAATATATGACGTTTTAAAACGCCGCTGTGTACACGGACGTAGGGAGAGGTACAGAGTGCCAATAAACCTTAAAGGCATTTCCTTTGCGTGCGTGCCGTCCGAATCACATAATATCTACCGGCTGTTCTCATCACGAATTAATGCAAGGCATACTTGGTCAACAGCCATACAGGTCGCACTGAGGTTGGCCGTATAAACAACTTTAACACTGTTACAAATATGCGCCACACTGTGAACCCACACCAAACAAGAATGACAAACATTTCGGGAGAACATCCGCACCGTAACACAACATAAACACAACAGAACAAATACCCAGAACCCCTTGCAGTACTAACTCTTCCGGGATGCTACAATTTAAACCCCCCCTCTACCCCGACCCAACCCAACCCAACCCCAACCTCAACCTCCTCAGTCTCTCTCAGGGAGAGCATGTCCCAAATTCCAAGCTGCTGTTTGGCTAGATAGATAGATAGTACTTTATTGATTCCTTCAGGAGAGTTCCCTCAGGAAAATTTAAATTCCAGCAGCAGTGTACAGAATTGAGATCGGCTGGGAACATCTCTGCGCTGCTGACCCGTCTCCGCTCGGGATGGTTTCCTGCTGACCCCACTGTGGACTGGACTCTTACTGTTATGCTGGATCCACTATGGACTGGATCCACTATGGACTGGACTCTCACAATATTATGTCAGACCCACTCGACATCCATTGCTTTCGGTCTCCCCTAGAGGGGGGGGGTTACCCACATATGCGGTCCTCTCCAAGGTTTCTCATAGTCATTCACATCGACGTCCCACTGGGGTGAGTTTTTCCTTGCCCGTATGTGGGCTTTGTACCGAGGATGTCGTTGTGGCTTGTGCAGCCCTTTGAGACACTTGTGATTTAGGGCTATATAAATAAACATTGATTGATTGATTGATTGATTGATTGATTGATTTAAAAAGTAAAAAGTAAATAATGGGGGTATAAATGGAAACAGAATAGAAAAATATTACAATAAGAATAAAAATAAAAAGCAAGAATGAGAATAAAAATATAACAGTAAAATAAGAATATAACAAGAGAAACTAGGCAGTAGTGACCATGTTATGAAAAAGTATTGCACTGTTATTGTTTTGAGGCATGTTAAAAAAATTATGCACTTTGTGACTTCAATAATAAATATGGCAGTGCCATGGTGGCATTTTTTTCCATAACTTGAGTTGATTTATTTTGGAAAACCTTGTTACATTGTTTAATGCATCCAGCGGGGCATCACTCAATCTTTATCAATCAATCAATCTTTATTTATATAGCCCTAAATCACAAGTGTCTCAAAGGGCTGCACAAGCCACAACGACATCCTCGGTACAAAGCCCACATACGGGCAAGGAAAAACTCACCCCAGTGGGACGTCGATGTGAATGACTATGAGAAACCTTGGAGAGGACCGCATATGTGGGTAACCCCCCCCCTCTAGGGGAGACCGAAAGCAATGGATGTCGAGTGGGTCTGACATAATATTGTGAGAGTCCAGTCCATAGTGGATCCAACATAATAGTAAGAGTCCAGTCCATAGTGGGGCCAGCAGGACACCATCCCGAGCGGAGACGGGTCAGCAGCGTAGAGATGTTCCCAGCCGATGCACAGGCGAGCGGTCCACCCCGGGTCCCGACTCTGGACAGCCAGCACTTCATCCATGGCCACCGGACCTGTGCCCCCCCCCCCCTCAAGGAAAAGGGGAGCAGAGGAGAAAAGAAAAGAAACGGCAGATCAACTGGTCTAACAGGGGGGCTATTTAAAGGCTAGAGTATACAAATGAGTTTTAAGATGGGACTTAAATGCTTCTACTGAGGTAGCATCTCTAATTGTTACCGGGAGGGCATTCCATAGTACTGGAGCCCGAATAGAAAACGCTCTATAGCCCGCAGACTTTTTTCGGGCTCTGGGAATCACTAATAAGCCGGAGTTCTTTGAACGCAGATTTCTTGCCGGGACATATGGTACAATGCAATCGACAAGATAGGACGGAGCTAGACCGTGTAGTATTGTATACGTAAGTAGTAAAACCTTAAAGTCACATCTTAAGTGCACAGGAAGCCAGTGCAGGTGAGCCAGTATAGGTATATATATATGTATATATGTATATAAAGGTATATACAGTATAGGCGTAATATGATCAAACTTTCTTGTTCTTGTCAAAAGTCTAGCAGCCGCATTTTGTACCAACTGTAATTTTTTAATGCTAGACATAGGGAGACCCGAAAATATCACAACAAAATTAGGCATAATAATGTGTTAATAATTCCACGACTGTATATATCGGTATCGGTTGATATCGGAATCGGTAATTAAGAGATATTTAATCTTACTTAGATTTCAGTTTTTGCAGTGTTTCACTTTAGCACAATACCGTGTTCGGTCCCGGTAACGACGTTGAGACTTCGGTCCCCACAAAGCCATAAATACCAGAATACTGAATAAATGGCAGCAGCGGTGTAAAAGTGACAGCTTGTATTTACCACTGGGACAGTTTCGGAAACAAAGTGTGGCTTTATTTATTTTTATATACGTGTATTTTTTATAAGTATCTGTCCCATCGGGCATGAAGCATGCTGATATGTGTGAGTGTAAGTGTGTATAAATATAATATGCCGTGTAAGTAGGGCAGCAGCCTCGGTGCAACAGAGTGGGAAATGCAGCCATATTGCCATAACGATTCATAATGCTGGCTGCTGTTTGTAGCATTGCACTGGAAGTTTTGCTAATCAGTTAATTAAATCAGCTAATTAAATCATTGTTTGGAGGCGAGTTTTTTTTTTGTTTTTTTTTTCCCCACATGTGTGTGTATGTGTCCCCTCCCCAACCAGCAGGAGGAAACTCTTGCGAGAGAACACGCAGGCCTGTTGATGTTTGAACAACGAGGCGAGGAAATGGGCGCGTTATTCCATGGGTTTTGGCTGCGTTCACACCTGTGGTCCAAAACAAAGACAAAAGATTGTTGGCAAACACTTTGGTGTTTGCGTCGCGAGCGGGACGATACTTTTGAAGGACTATTTGAGCTAAGGCTGAATTGATGACGTAAATACGTCAACGCCGTTTTTGTGCGGCGACGCGTCGCATACCGTATTTCCTTGAATAGCCGCCGGGGCGCTAATTAATTTAAAACCTCTTCTTACCAAAAGGCGTGGGGTAAATTTAGGCCTGCGCTTATAAATTTGAGTGATGTAAGGATACCATCATAAAAAGCACATTTAATTAAAAAAAAAAGTTATTATGGTCTTACCTTTACTTATAAATGAAGTCCATGCGCAGCTGCTTCTGATCAAAAGCATTGATAACTTGTTTATAGAAGTCTTCCTTATCTTTCTTCAGTTTTAAAAGTCTCTCTGTCTCGAAGGAGATCTCCCTTTAGGTATTACCTCCTGCTTCGATTGAAAGTCCAGTTTAGAAAAGTGTTTTATTTTAGATATGTAATCCTCCATGTTAAAAGTGCAAGCAACGATCACTGCTTGTTGTCTTTTTCTGCAACACCGGTCTTCTGCAGTACCGGTAGTCGCAAGAAGGATCACTAGCGCCCTCTACCATCATGAAAAGCACATTTAATTAAAAAAAACGTTATTATGGTCTTACCTTTACTTATAAATGAAGTCCATGCGCAGCACCGGTCTTCTGCAGTACCGGTAGTCGCAAGAAGGATCACTAGCGCCCTCTACCATCATGAAAAGCACATTTAATAAAAAAAAAACGTTATTATGGTCTTACCTTTACTTATAAATGAAGTCCATGCGCAGCACCGGTCTTCTGCAGTACCGGTAGTCGCAAGAAGGATCACTAGCGCCCTCTACCAGCAGGAGGCGGGAGTCATTTAATGACTCATATTTGACACGCAGCTACGGTATATTAATAAAACATAGCTGCTTACTGTTCTTTTTAGGATATTCAATAGCTTGGACCTTAAATCCTACTGAATAGCTCTTAATCTTCTTCCCTTTATGCGATTTCAAATTATTGAAATCAGCCTCCTCCATTTTGAAAATGATGACAGGTGAAGTGTCACTCATGACGTGATGAGTTTGACCCGGCGGAAGTTCTAGACATATGCTAATTATTTTGCAAAACAAGTTTGACCCGGCGAAAATTCCAGACATGCGCTAATAAAATTTATATTTTGCAAAACGAGTTTGATCCGGCGTTAATCCTGAGCCGGCGGTAAGGCCAAGCATGCGCTAATTATTTTTGCGAAACGAGTTTGACCCGGCAGTAATTCGAGGCATACGAATACTAAATACGAAATACGCACTTTTTTGTATTGGACGTTTATCTTTATTTTTGCACATTTTAAAGCAAAATAAGCAATACTTTTACTTTTGAAATGCTTATACTATTGCAGAATATTAAGATTTGCACTGTATGTTTATTTTATATTTGCACATTAAAAAGCAAATAAGCTACGTTTAATTTTGTTAAATGTTAAAAGTTTTAAATGTTTACATTGTTACAGAATATTTTGTCATGTTGTTGTCAATGTTGACTGAGTGGCCATACTTTTTTTTTTGTAAATAAAAGCCATGCCTTTTGAAAAAACTGGCCTACATTTATTTTTTCATCTTCATTTTAAATAAATAAAAAAATTCGGTAAAAGGAAAAATAATCTATAGATTAATCGAAAAAATAATCTATAGATTAACCGATTAATCGAAAAAAATAATCTATAGATTAATCGATAGAAAAATAATCGTTAGCTGCAGCCTTAATTTGAGCACCTGAACGTTCGATTCCTTGTGGTGGCGATTCAATTTAGAGTCGATTCTCGATTCAAAGAAATTCTCGCAATTTAAGATTTGGTATAGTCATTAAAAGGGGTGTTATAGTTTGTTATAGTTTGCATTCTTGGGTAGTAGGTTATAGGTTGCTTTATACATCATGACAGCTGTTTGCAAATGCACCAAATTGTTGAATTTCAACAATATGTATTATTCTAATCGATCTTTTTTATAACAACGTTAGTGAATGAAGCGCACATTTGTAATAGTTTCCCCATATTTCTGCACAATAAGAGATTTTTGGTCTAGAACATGTTTTGCTTTATTCATTATTGCCTTGTTTCTTGCTACTTTATGTTGTATATTTTTTTACATGAGATTTCCAATTCATTTTATCATCTAAAAATGTGGGGGTTTTTTTTAGAGATGTCCGATAGTATCGGACTGCCGATACTATCGGCCGATAAATGCTTTAAAATGTAATATCGGAAATTATCGGTATCGGTTTCAAAATGATCGGTATCTGTTTCAAAAAGTAAAATTTCTGACTTTTTAAAACGGACGTAGGGAGAAGTACAGAGCGCCAATAAACCTTAAAGGCACTGCTTTTGCGTGCCGGCCCAGTCACATAATATCTACGACTTTTCACACACACAAGTGAATGCATACTTGGTCAACTTTACTCTGCTCAGTTTGCAACACACTGATCTAATCTGATGTGCCCAAGCCAGATACCTGCCATCTTTTCTTCGATGCTAGTTCATTAATGTCGGGGCTCAGGCTTTGAGCTGAGGCAACCTTCATTATCGAACGAAGGTGTTCATCAGTCATTATATCTCGTAGTCCACCCGGACCACAGTCTTGGGGGCGTGCCTTAAAGGCACTGCCTTTAACGTCCTCTACGAGCTGTCGTCACGTCCGCTTTTCATCCATTCTAACAACATGCCGGCCCAGTCACAAGATATGTGCGGCTTCTGTACGCACACACACGTGAATGCAACGTATACTTGATCAACAGCGATGCAGGCTACACTGAGGGTGGCCGTATAAACAACTTTAACACTGTTACAAATATGCGCCACATTGTGAACCCGCACCAAACAAGAATGACAAACACATTTTCGGGGGAACATCCACATAAATCAAATCAAATCAACTTTATTTATAAAGCACATAAACACAACAGAACAAATACCCAGAACCCCTTGCAGCACTAACTCTTCCGGGACGCTACAATACACCCCCCACCCCGCCCCCCCCCCGCTACCCTCCGGGAGAGCATGTCCCAAATTCCAAGCTGCTGTTTTGAGACATGTTAAAAAAAAAAAGCACTTTGTGACTTCAATAATAAATATGGCAGTGCCATGTTGGCATTTTTTTTCCATAACTTGAGTTTATTTATTTTGGAAAACCTCGTTACATTGTTTAATGCATCCAGCGGGGCATCACAACAAAATTAGGCATAATAATGTGTTAATTCCACGACTGTATATATCGGTATCGGTTGATATCGGTATCGGTAATTAAGAGTTGGACCATATCGGCAAAAAAGCCATTATCGGACACCTCTATTTTTTTTACCCTTTCAATTTGTGTTTGACTTTCTCTTCTACTGTTACCAAATAGCATTGTTTTAGTCTTACTGAGATTCAAAGATAGTCTCTTTTTTTTGTCAACCTATCTTTTTAATTTGTTAATTTCTTCTGTTATTATTTGCAGCGGCGCCGAAAAGGGGGGGTAAAGGAGACGGATTCTAGGGGCCCATGATGGAGGGGGGCCCAGAGAGGCCCCTAATGATGATGAAATTATAATACAGAAAAAATAATGACACTG